>NC_090742.1:83314637-83367137 GCF_036898095.1 Palaemon carinicauda | reverse complement strand
TTAGGGGCACAATATCATTTTACTAAGAAAACAACAATCATCGAGGTTAACAAGAAATACTTAAAGTGAAAATGGCGAAGGCCTTGGGTAAGGGCATATATAACCCAATATGTTTCAAGATGGAAATATTGTAACCTAAAAATACTATCACCTTCTTTTCCAAGGTACAGCTCTAAAAACTTGGCACTGGAGATGAGGGCCATAAATCATCCCAGGTGATAGAATCACTTTGCAGCACAATTTTGTTAAATCATTAACTACAATAACGGGTCATTTACTGCTATAACGGGTATTGAAAAAGAGACCCCTACCTAGTCATTAGTGGTGGACAGGATAACCTTTCAAAAGTAAGAAAGTAACGAAAACTATTCCTAGGTTTCAGATGATTAAAAAAAGGCTTAAATTGTGTTCTAATATACGGTATAACATTTTTAGACTTGCTGATATACATAAAAGGGATGCAAATGTTATTTACCCATTACTAATAATATACATAAAGTCGATTTAAATATTATTTAACCGAGCGTAAAGCAACAATTTGTCAGAAGGGCACTTAAAGGCGCTTTGGTACGAAAAGATTTACATTTACAATTTTCCTTTAGTACTCTATAAACCATTATTGAAATAAAAAAGTGAAAGACTGAATTACTTCCTAAAAATAGCAAAAAGGAGCTAATTATGATTTCTCTTATGCTTGCCCCTTAGCAAAAAATAGAATTTAAATTTTTTTCTTGAGTAAAAATTATAATTATAGTTTCTTCTTGTTTGTTAACTCTAATTAGATTATTATTATTTTTACCAAGATACACACCCCTAGCTGGAAGAAAAGAATTATGCTGTAAGCCCATGGGGACAATAGCCCAGTGAGAACATGAAATTTGGAGACAAAATAGTGTGTCCGATTGTACCCTCAAGCTAGAAAACTCTAAACCCATGACAGTGGAACACAAGGTACAGAGGCTATGGCACTACCCAAGACTAGAGAGCTATGGTTTGATTTTGGAATGTCCTTCTAGAAGAGCTGCTTACTACAGCTGAAGAGTCTCTTCATATAAGCAACTGGGAAAGGTACAAAATTATTTAGTAGTGGTCATTGGGTTTACATTTCAGTAATGGTTATTTTATTTTTATAAAAGTAGAAGGTAAGGACAGCACTATGAAGGACAAAGAACTCATAACCATGAAAAGCTGGCTGTTATTATTGTAAAAAAAGAGAAACGGACTTCGCACTTCCTTTTTAATAAAGACAACATTAGCACACCTGTAAATGAGAGAGGCGCAAGAAGACCTTCCCTACTCTTGTCCTCTGCATAATT
Organism: Palaemon carinicauda; assembly: GCF_036898095.1. Taxonomy (NCBI): domain Eukaryota; kingdom Metazoa; phylum Arthropoda; class Malacostraca; order Decapoda; family Palaemonidae; genus Palaemon; species Palaemon carinicauda. The sequence goes on along the minus strand of NC_090742.1, from coordinate 83,365,821 downwards.
TCATGATGATAAATTAAGGTAAACAGCACCGTTAACGCGAGATGGCTCAGACGGCGGGGTCTAACAAAGACAAAGTTCACCTGCATAATTAAGTTCGCCGCAATTTATGCAGCTGGAAGTCTTACAGGAGAAGAGAAGGAGAGGAAGAAGATGGGACTAGACTGCCCTAGCCGCTTCTTTGGGGGGAGGAAGGAGAGGCTTCAATATATATTGCCAACGGGATAAACTATTGCGCTCGATGAGATTAACCAAGTTTGCGTATATATTACCCCATTTACATAATTCACTCTTAATGATGTTTTCGAAAATGTAAAAGGCCTCTCATTGCGTATTCTCAGAAAGCATTGCCTCAGAAGACGCCTTTAAAAACAGTGAATTATGCTAACTCCCATCCGCACTTAATTTCAGACAACTATGAGTAAGACTGATTGGTGCTGTAATTCAAGATCTGAGAAGCCAGTGTGAATTCCCACCATTTTCAACTACAGAACAAGATCCAAATTCCATGACCTCTACACCCTAGATATTTGTTTTGTTTTGGGGCGACTGTGGGGAAGTATTGCAATCATTGAGCCTCAAGCGACGCATCATGAGCATTACTAAAAGGGTCTCTGCAGCATCCCTTTGGATACTAGAGCACTCCACTTTTAGCGTTCTACTTTACCGCTGTTTCAATTCCTTTTTTCCTTCTTTTAACTATTACTAAACAGTACACGTGCAGTGTTTCCCCCTCTTGCAATTCAATTCGACACTGACAGGCCTTTTCCTTGCTCAAGTACCGAACTATATGGCTTAAATTCCATGAATTGAATTACATCAACATTAAAATATCTAGCATAAATTACGCCAGAGATACAATGCTATTAAAAAAAATGTCCGGTTTCAAAAAATTACGAAAGATTATCTGCTTAGATTCAAAATCCACAGGAGAAACTTCCCAGAAAAATATTGAAAAACTTCAATAAATACACACATAGCACCAATAAGATTTCAACTTACAGGAAATGGTTCCTACTGAAAACACAGTAGGATTCATTTCAACAAGGGAATTTCACAAGATTCAAAATATCAGGGTGTTCTTACAAGAAAAGTCTTTACGAAAAAATGGCAAAACTTATGATAATTATTTTCTTAAAATCACACAAATAACTCCTTTTCATTCAGCTACTCAACATCAGTGCTCCCAAAAACTAGTAATACTACCATTCTACTGCTGTATGATGCTGTCTCCTTTGAAAAGCTAACTGGTCGTTCATGTAAAAGAAAATAAAAAAAGAAAAAACTCGTCCACCCTTATTCAATTAGAACACACACACACACTGATGATGCATGGATACATTTGGTCGAGCACTTCTATGCATCTGTATACTCGTTATGTTAACTGGCTTTAAGGCTAATTAAACATGTTGATCTCTCCACGGCACTTCCTATTCAAGTTTCAATAGTCATTAACAACTTCAAATGGACGCCAATCAAATGCAAGTTTTGGAACTATTGAATAGCATTTAAGAAATTGGGAAAGAGGGAAGCCATCATCAGGGGGATTTGGAGATAACGTCAACAATTTCCCCTATTACGCAATGGGTTTACGCATGCGCAAAAGGCATCCAAGTTAAGATGGGAAAAGCAAATGACAAATCAATACGTTCGTCTGTAATTATAATGGTGCATTGCAAAATTATCATAGGAATGTATTTTGCATGAAGACGCGTAAAATTTGACCTCCTGGCTTTTCATATAAAAAAATAAACTACTTTAAGACTTTTCCTTCAAATTACCTTTGAATTTGTTTTTTTGCATGTCCACATTCATAAATACATTCTATTTGACATCAAACTTAAGATTTCCGCTGCACGCTGGACCCATGGATCTTCTTTCATCAACCACTATTCTTTTTTCCTCCATTTCTGCCTTCAATTCCTTGTTATCGAAGTTTCGTACTGAGGAAGGGGAGAGGAAGGCTAAGGGTGGGACGGGGCTTTATCCTTCCTTCCTCCATTGAAATTCAACTCCTCAAAGCCTCGGCAGTCTCACGTTATCTATGTTTTGTCCCTCACCACAAATCCCAAATTCTTTCAAGATTCTCACTTCAAAGCCGCCCCGTCACTCGCTCTCCGAAGAAAGTCTTTCATCAATTCCAAACCTAAGATTTTCCCCTTCCCTTCCTTTCCACTCCTTCACTCCCACCTCCCGGATCTCGTTCCGGCTATTCCATCCACTTCATCCATTGCATCCACTACTTCATTCCATCTACTTCTTTCTTCCATTCGATTTTTTTCATGTTCTAAATTCGCATAGACTGTCAATCACTCCCATCCCCCTTCCCCATCTAGGTTTTCCCCTTCTGCTCTTTTATCGCATTAATCGGTATCGTGAACAACAATTGTACTGAAGCATTTTCAGTCAGAATCTATCTTTTCCACGAAAAAAGCGACAAACAGGATTGGCAGAAAGACCAAATGGCTACAAATTGATCAGAATTCTTGCTGCTGTTCGCTTTTGATTGAAAGGGATAAATTCACACATCATGGAAGTTCTCTCTTTCTATCTTTCAGTTGAAAAGTTTTAAGTGATAAAATCAAATGTATTTTCCAGACAGCCACAAAGGACCCTAGTGATTGACTTTTTTGAGCTCGTATTGAGGTAAAAATTGTTTTTTTTTTTTCTTAAAATCTTGCAAAGCATATTAAATATTCATTATTTTCATAAAAAAAAAACTACTTATCCTGATTTTTTAGAACTAAAAAACAAATTTCAAAATAAAGACATTATATAACTAACATCAAATACTTGTTTTAGCATAAAGAGAAAATTCAAGCTCCTTGGAATTTATCAAACTATACTAAAATGTTTGTTATGAACTTCAGATGTTCAAACTTGCAGCGAATGTTAGTATGTAAAACAGTGTGACATGGTCTTCATAGTTTAAAAATGACATATATATTTTAATATTGTTACTAATCTAAAGATATATAATCTTTATTCTCTACTTTTCATTTATAGTTTCCATATTTTCTTTCTTCACTGAACTATCTGTTCCTGTTGGAGCCCTTAGGCTTTATAGCATCCTGTCTTTCCAAGTAGGGTTGTAGCTTAGCTAGTGATAATAATAACAACAATAATATGATTACTACCAAACATAGGTAAAAAATATGACGAATATATTCCAAGTGATAATTAGATGTTAATTCTTGCTATTTGTTGATAATCTAACGGCACCAGTACTGAATTCTAAAATCCCTTTCCTTGGTTTTCATAGCTACCTATGAAAAAATGGCAGCAACGTCCACTTAGAAATACCATCTACGACTGCTACTATCAGCAGCGGAAGAATTTCGGTTCCTTAACAAATGCCCGAAACTTCTTCCGTTCAGGATTCCTCACTTGACAGTCCTCTATTCCAATCAATTCTCTACCCACGATACTTTCCATTCTCCCCATACGCTGTCTGTCCAAATCAAGAAAAAGGTCTCGGTAAGGAAAGCCAAGCATCGAATTACCCTCTCTCTCTCTCTCTCTCTCTCTCTCTCTCTCTCTCTCTGTGAGAGAGCGTGCAAATGTCGCCCTCCCCAGAGACTCGAGGGGGGAGAGAGGAACACAACAAAAGTTTTCGCTGAGTTAGTGTCTTTTGCGTCTTTGGAGACAGTTGGATGGGTGGGGACGTGGCGTGGATAGATGGATGGAGATTGCTAGTGTGGACAGATGAGGAAAAAGGATTGGTAAGGGACGCATCGGGTGGGGGACGCAATTGAACGGAATAGATATAAGGCAAATGCGTGACCAATAATCCCCGATTCAAAGTGGAAATTCGGTAAGACGGAAATCATTCGTGTTTTTTTTTGTCTAGGACCCGTTAAGACCAGAGAGAGATAAGGAGGCTCAATTTCCTCCCACATTATAATCTGATAATGAAACATTTAGTAATTAAAGTCTGTATAGATGTCTATTCGGATGAGGGTTTCCAGTCACACATACATGAATATGTAGATTTCCAATCTATACAATACATATTCCAATCAATTACAACGGAAAACTTCTAAATACAATTTAAGAATCAATAAGTATTATTAATAAATACAATAAAACATTACACTTACCGAAAAATATAAAAAAAGTAAGCCGCCCCTCTCCATTAACAAAAGTATCGAGAAAATTTTAATAATATTTTGAACATCGAATCAAACAGTAAAAAAGAGAAAACATAAAAGCTCCCCCAAATGCCTTGAAAAAGAAGACTGAAAACATCCATCAAAGGCCGCAACACCACTCGCCTTCAATCGAAAGTCGACTGAATTAAGTCAACAGGTAGAGAGAGAGAGAGAGAGAGAGAGAGAGAGAGAGAGAGAGAGAGAGAGAGAGAGAGGCCTCAAACAACCACCAGGTTATGAAATCATTCAACTAACAGAAAGTTATAACAACCAGTTTATAACTTGCCCTTTTCACAACCTTCCCCTCCACGCTTCACACATGCCCTCCGGTGGCATGAGATTTGGCGTAGCGTTCCTGGCAACTACCCTTAGTTTCCTCCTCCCCCACCCCCACCCTCGTCCAGTCGATCCCCCCTCTCTGCACGACCGACCCTTCTATCACACACAAAGACTTTGATGGAGTTACTAATGTTTCGAAAGTTTTGCTGTTTGCGCGGTTAACCCCAAATGCTAGGGAGGAACCATTATTCACAGAGTAATCAGCATCACTCCGGTGAATGAGGTGGAGCTGAAAGGCGAGTTGGAATTCATGTATTTAGCCTTCTGAGCATCGAATGATGAACAAGAAACATGAGTATCGCTCCCACAATGAACCGAGTGATGTCTAACATTATCACATCTACTAGAAAAATAGATATACCAGTGCCACGATTCGGGGATACTGACGTCATTCAATGGAGCTGCTTTGCACTAGAGAACTACGGTGACAGAAAATTACAGATTTAAGTGGTTCATGATTCTGGAAATCAGATGCTAGTATCTGTGTATACCTATTAGAAGTTGGATAATAAGTACATGCCCATGTAATGACCTGGAAAATGTACTCGTTATTGAAGTGAACTGATTGTATAAAGAACTTTGGTAAATGCAAATTACTGATTTAAGTAACAAATTATCTCAAAAATTAGACGTTTTGTTTAACTAAATACATATATTTATACGAAGCTTTTTTTTTTTTTTGGTAAAGATACGTTGGTGAATGTAGATTAACTCTTCCTTTCTTGACATAAAAAAAAGAAATTGTAAAGGGGGGGGGAGGGGGGGAATGTGTGTATGATAAGGATTTTGATTATTTACGACTACCAGATTGCCAGAGGCATCGGTTGCCATTTAATGTTTTCACATTATATAACATCGCTCGACTGAGCTTTCTATTTCCTGTTCTGATAGTCAGAATACTTCATCTCTCTCTCTCTCTCTCTCTCTCTCTCTCTCTCTCTCTCTCTCTCTCTCTCTCTCTCAATACTGATTAGCTCTTATTTAGCTTACACGTTTGCCTGTAATCAAGTAGTTAATGACATCGTAGATTGAAACTCAAAACATATGTACTTGAAGAACCTTAATATCTTTAGAAAGAACAACAGATTCATTCAAATAAGATCTTCGTTGGGGTGTCCCAAGTTTATCAGTATTTACAAAAACTCCAATAACCGGAAGCAAACGATATTTACTTCTCTGAATTGGTCCCTAAAGTACACATACCCATACTAATCACCTACATATAAAGAAAAAAAAAAACAGTATATCTTTTATCAAAGAGGGCATACTTACGCATATGACAGACGTACGGAAGTAGACATATGCCCTTTTCATATCACGATGGAATATCTTTACTTTCCCATTTTTCCCCGCTGTAATAATCTCATTCATAATCCATTTCCCAATAATAAAATTTCCTTTTCGCCTCCATGCCTTGAAGCGAATCTATTCTCTCTGATTACCTTCACCTTTTATCTCCTCTCTCTCCCACTTTACAATATATATCGACAGACTACCAACATCTCTGCCTTCCAATTTACCAGGGGAATTCTGCAAAAGACATTTTCTCTGTCTCTCGCTTCATCTCTCCATCTCAGACCTCGAATGCGAGTTAAAACGAACGTTTCTTGAGTCCCTATCAAAACTAATGCCTATACGTTCACTGTTAATGTGTACACACGCCATCAAATTTACACGAATGAAGACAATGCACTAGACCAAAGGAAAAAAGTAACTTCAGATTTTTTTTCCATTTCTTGACAAATCATACACATTCCTTAAACAATACATCCAGACACAATATAGAAGAAATCCCTCCGGATATTCTACCTCAAGCAATACATCCAAAACATTTTCTTTCTCGAAGGTAAATCTCTCCCTCCTTATCCCTCCCTACAACAATCTACCCCCTCCCTAAAGATGTAGGCATCGGGCCCTTCAAATCGAGGCTTTTGGCGAACGCTCCAGGCTCTCTCTCTCTCTCTCTCTCTCTCTCTCTCTCTCAGGCGCGCGCGCCTTTCACCGCGTTCCCCTCTAACTAATACACAAGGCTCTATGGTTGATCGTGCGATCATCAAATGGAGTAGATTGGATTAGTCTGCCTTTAGATGATATTTGTGAGGGGAAAGATCTTATATAGCCTGGGGACGAAAATTGCTTTTGTTGGCCGGAATAGTTTCTCTAATGTTCCTATAAAGAGGAACATTCAAAGGTGGCGTCATCAGACTTAGACTCCTATCGGGTATTTATCTGCAATGCATCTGGCTGCTTAGACATTCTTAAAATAAGTGTTTCTGGTTCTTATAGCGCATTTTTATGTCTAAAATCGGATTGCCGGTGGTGATTTATAAACATTTCAATTGTATGATATACCTATTTATGCGTAACCAATACTTTGAAATAATACGGGAAATTTACAGTAGCGATTCTGTACTTGGGACATCATTGTGTGTAAGGACGTATTTATACAATATGTTTCCGACCATTTATACAATATGTTTCCAACCTTTTTTCCTTGACAATAAACAAATTTCCTGACAGTTTTCGTGTATATGCTATATGAATAAACATTTTTTTTAAATACAAAGTTATTTACTGGTTTGGCATATACAGGTAATAATAATAATAAAAACATTTCATTTCATATTCATATGCAACTCTTTTGACAGGTATGCGTTATTACTCCCTTTCATAACCTACAATATTTATGAGACATCCTGACACTTATTGCGCATTTGATCGTAATGTGTTTGACTACTATAACCTCCTAACAGGTGGACTTCTGCTACTCACACCTGCAAATTCATTATTAGTTATGAGAACGCACTATTCTATATTTTATTGCATATATAAACGAGAATTTACATTATACTGTATGAAAATATGACTGCTTTATGTATTATAAGTGTATACTAGTATATCACTACTGACTAATAACCCATGACAGCACATATAAATTTTTGCAGGTCACTGTTGTAAATTTCCACAGAAACCTGTTGTTCTATACAGTGTCTAAATGAAATTCATAGATGATGCCTCACTAATTAGGAGTAAACATTGTATACGATATAATCATGAACTGATTACATTAGCAGGTTCCAACAAAATTATCAACAGAACCTCTTGGACTATAATCCTAATACTGCCCCTTATTATCACAATACTAATCACCAACATCCATATATCACATTCTTGATATGATATTACGGTTATGTATAAGATGTGTCCGGTAATAATGATTTCGACGTCTCTCTAGTCTGATACCAATAACACCACTGGTGCCGTGACGGCCAGGTTACAGTGTGCTCCTAAATGTAGACATTCAAGTCTTTAATGGACTATTTCTACTACCTACAATGGAGGCACAGCTGTAGCAATTCCATATCACGGTGACCTTTTACGTCGAAGTTCCTTTGTGTTATTCTGAGCTTGTTTGTTTGGTTTTGTCTACGAATATATGATGATTATTACAGTCTGCTGAAAACACGGCAGTAATTTTCTTTCTAGAACATATTTGTAACTGATTTATTATGATATCAAATAATTGATATTTTTTTTGTTATCATAGTCATAATGACGCTCTAACTTGACACAAAATTAACGCTATAATTATTTATCCGTCAAATTATCGATAAAATTTCTATCACTAGTTACTCCTTTCAGAAATAATTCAGCTTATCTATAACTTAGTATTGTGAAAACCATGATAAATTTCAATCGAATATTTGAAAAAAAAAAAATGGGAACATTTAATCCAAAATAGATCCGTTTAACAAATGGATGTTTAACAATCACTTATATACCAAATTCCCTCTCACGACCTAAGGAAAAGGGATAAATTAAATGTCTTCCTGTCGATGACAGAGTTGCATAACCAATTCATGTCCTATAAAAGCTAGATACTTGAGAAATACAAAGAAAATCGACATAAAAATATGACTAAACACTAGAGCAAAACAAATAAGAGTAAAAAAGTGACCACCTTACTCCCCAGCAAATAGCAGCTCATTTGGCGATGATGATGTTGATACTAATGATCATCACCATTCCTATGAGTGATGATGATCAAGGCCCAAGTTTTATGACCAGCTCCGTTAATTACGAAAAACTTCCCCTTCCCGAATACGTTAACCGTCTCACGTTCCTCCAATAATTTCCCTTGTTCCAAAAATTGCTGTACAAGCAGGCAGGCTTACAGGAAATTTAGGCCGCTCGGGGAATGTTTCTCGGAAGAAGGATGACCATACAGGGGAACGGGAGAGCGACAGTGATAAGGGCATGAGGCACGGACGGGAAATTAGAGAAAAGGAAAGATAAGGTAAAATGAAAAATAACTTTAAAAAAAATCGTGGATGAAGAAAACGGGAGGAAAGAGTAGGAGAGATTAGATAGAATTAAGATCATTGTCTTCTGTGAATTTAGAGTAAAAAAAAAAAGTCATATTAAATAAGGAATGATGGACGAAGAAAATGAAGTTGGATCGAAAGATATCGGAGATACGTTATAAATTGCTAGTTGATATACAAAACCAAAACCTACAAAATTATTTAACAGAATTATCTAGCACTTCTGCTAGGATGAACAACCATGGACTAAAAGGAGAAGTTAAGAGGGTGAAATGGGAAAACAAAAAATTAATAATAAACTAGAAAACCAAAAACTTGAAATGACCAAAGCGCCGAAATTCATTAGCTATAAACTGAAGGACTAAGAGTATTTTTGCATAGATTTTACTCAATGAGAAATAAGGTTAAACATGACAACAAACGCCATTCTTAAAACTAATGATGCTTTACAGTATTACAGAAACATATATAAGATAAAGAGGTAACGCAGATGATAATTACAAATAAAACATGATGACAAAAAGAGTACGACAAAAAATTGGAGCAAAAACTTGACAATGTAGTATACTAATAAAATTCTAGCAAATATTATTGGAATAGGCATCGAAGAAACCGTCGTGAAGCAATACTGACGTTGATTCTCTCTCTCTCTCTCTCTCTCTCTCTCTCTCTCTCTCTCTCTCTCAAAATTACAGACGCACATCTGAATATTATTTTATATGATAAAATTTTCCCGCATAAATATCCATCTCCGAAGGAAATGTAAAGTTGTTTGATGGTTTTTTGTTCACAAAATAAAGTACAAATAATCGAACAAATAGCGTGAGTAGGGGTGTTTGCGTTTGAAAGAGAGAGAGAGAGAAAGAGAGTACTCCTAACACCTGTACAGAGCAGTAGCCTGACGTCATGGAGGCACGTTGTGAGCCTACATTCTCTTTAACTTTGACCTGGCGTTGCAAGTACTGAGTTTTGGTGGCACTGCTTGCTAAATATAGCTCCAGTTCCCAGTTACCGTGATTTAGCCACTGGGCGATACCGTGAAACATTTATTTCTCACAAAATTGAGACCCAGTAGAGTGGGATTTCCGTCTATCGTGGCAAGGGTCTGACTTTAAGTAATGGCGAGTAAATTATAATATCATAGTACCCTTATTATCATAATATAAGATATGATGGAAATAGGTTGTGAAATTGAAAGCTTGGGAGTAACGGGACGTTGTTTATTTACGGATTTATGAGTGAAAGGCATGGATGAAAACATCAAATTCAGACTGGAAAGTAGGTAAATTAAATCATTCGAGGAATAACCGTAGACTTCACATAAAGATTCCCCCCTTAACTGATAGCATAGTATCAAGAAAATATCCATTAAATATATATATATATATATATATATACACACATATATATATATGTATATATATACACACACACACACACACATATATATATATATATATATATGCGTACGTAGTTAATATCTATTATCTGTTTACACACATAATATATACATATATATATATATATATATACACACACACACAAATAACCAAAACAGAAAAAAAGTGGCTAATTCCAGCCATCTTCGATTTGATTCAAAATTTTCGAAGACGTGTTTTTTTCCTTTCGCACTTCGAGGCAACGCAGTATTGATTCAACATTCACCGAACAAGCTATGCATGCTGGGAAGAAGCAGAGTAGTACCTCAGAAATACTAGATGTTATATTTTATGGAAATAACGACAGAAAAGAAACTTGGGAAATGGGGTTCAAGGGAAGTACTCGAAGAAAATATGATATAAAAAAAAAATAGTTCAGAAAACATCCTAACAATCAAAATTTTGGTTAAAGAAATAAAACGCGATAACGCTCAAGAAAATATAAAAGTACGATTAGCTGCGTGAAAAGAATGGGGTAAACCTAGAAAAAGAAAAAGAAAAATATTAGAAGAAAAAGTGAGGAGGGATAAACATTCGGAAATAGTTTGGGAAAGGTCAGACGGTGAGAAAGAATAAGGCAATGGCCAGAAATAATAAAATGGGACAGTGTCTAGATGAAAAAAAACCACATAATGGTGAATGGAATTGAACCATAGTTAGTAGAAGAGAATGAAATTACCGAGCCTAAAATGGATCATAAATGAAAACAGATGGAAAGTGTCATATAGTAAAAAGGAACTGGTAATGACGAAAATCAGATGAGAATGAGGGGACAGTTGGAAGACGAAAATGTAAGAAATTAGGTCATTAGGATAATGATTAAAATAGGATGTCTTCATTCCAATGACTAGAGAGAGAGAGAGAGAGAGAGAGAGAGAGAGAGAGAGAGAGAGAGAAAGAGAGAATCTACTTTGGACTTTCGCTGGGGTTATTAGTATTTCATTTAAGCTAGTAACAATATGCCATTAGTAAGGTAACTGGTTAAACTTAGTGGCCGCGAACTACCATTGTGATATCTTTAAAAACGAATCATTCGGATTGAAAGCATTTCACATTCTGCTACCCACAAGTTGACAAGGAATCTGAAACCAATCGACTCTTTCTAAAAAGCTGTAAATATTGCAAAATATAATAGTGACCGCTCATGTTTGCGAAACAGGAAGAGGGTGGCCGATCTGAATTGTCAATAATAAAATCAATATTATAATCTCCAAATAACAATATATCTCCATCAGAATTCCACACGATTCTGAACAAAACATATCGAGACAAAACTTCGCTTTCAAACTGAATAAAACTACGGTCATAAATTTCAATTCAACAAATCTTTTAGTCAGACAAAAAATGGGGGGAGGGGGTGGGACTAAACTCAGATATAAACTGCATAGGATGTGATGTTTGGATAAATAGGAAAATACACACAGCATGACTGTGCGCGCACGCACGCATACACACACAGAAAACTTCCGCGCAATAAATCGTTCAGAACTGTCAAGATACAAAGTTCCACAATTTTTCGCTCAAACATGGCGATTCAATTATAGAAATGCGCCGGGAATCTACGTGAACAACGAACGCAACCGGCAACTGCGTAGGTAAAAAATATGGCCCTTCAGACACCTCTGAAATGAGGCCATTATCGCAAGGATTCAAACCCGCTGGCCATGACGCCTAAGGGCCAACCAGGCCTACCATTTACGAAGCTGATGGAAAGTAATATATTTAAAATGCTACGATGCGCCGCAACGAATATATCTTCCTACAACAGAATATATTTTTTCACACATCGGTGCCAGGAGAAAATGTTTGGCAGTGGCAGCAAAAGAACAGATTTTGAAGACAACAGATACGGACAGTGAACGATGGAGAGAGAGAGAGAGAGAGAGAGAGAGAGAGAGAGAGAGAGAACTCGTAACCTGTTGCCCATATAAAAAGGACACTTTAACAACTGCAAATATACTCTGGTGTGCATCATTTCACGTACTGAAAAAAATATGAATAAAAAGTTACTCGGGTAAAATGTCATTTAAAAAATAATTTTCAGCGTCATACACGTAAAATTCCACCTTATTCTGTTTTTCAACCGTCAGGTTATTTGATCAACTTAATAGACAGGTTTTGATATCCATGCAGGCTGTAATATGAGTCATTATTTGCTCTTATATTGTAAAGTGATATATATTTCAAAATTTAGCAAAACTTCTAAATTTTCAGGTAAAGCTAATGTTATTTATTCTTTGATAAGCCTCTTCCATAAGAATGTAAAGTTTAATAGATGGAATACAGTAGAGAGAGAGAGAGAGAGAGAGAGAGAGAGAGAGAGAGAGTGAGAGAGAGAGAGAGAAATACAACCTAATTAAAATAGCCGTTAACATTCATAATTAAGCGCTTCAGCAACTAATTACAAGTAGGCAGTAATCAGACCCAGTCCTCGTCCTGCAGCTTCGTCCATCTCCCACGACTCCTTCCTTGCCCCTCACGGTCCCCCTCCCCCTACATCTTCCATAATTATAGTTTCTCCTAAGAGACGAATCATCCTGGAACCGTCTTGATCATATTCATTCCTGTAATCTCTGGCATCTTCACCCACAGAATCCCGCTTTTACTTGATTTCTTAATATATTTTTCTTTTTTTATTTTATTTTGTAATAAGTTTCCTCAATATTCTAATAACGTATATCTATTATTCTTTGATAAGTCTGTCTACTATAATTTTGAAGTTCAATCTTATTGCTTTATTTCTTACGTTCAGTGCATTTTTAGAGTTTTTATATTTTTTTTATATAATTTTCTCCATATCTCGTACGAGACATTAAATATCTACATTTTGGCATTTAATCAGTATTATTAACTTCTGCCTTTAATGTACAAAATACGCAATACATAGCTTTTTTCTCTACTGCGTACCATCTATTAAAGTTTACATTCTTATGGAAGAGGCTTATCAAAGAATAAATTAGCATTAGCTTCACCTGAAAAAAAAAAAACATTTTGCTGAATTTTGAAACATATATCAGTTTACGATACTAAAGCAAAGAATAATGCATATTGCAGCCTGTAAAAATATCAAAACCTGTTTATTAGGTTGATCAAATAACCTGACGTGTAAAAAAAAATGACCTTTTACCCGAGTACCTTTTTAAGTTTTTGTTTTGTTTTTTGTTTTTAGTATGTGAAATGATGCCTACCAAAGTATATTTCCAATTGCTAAAGTGTCCTTTCTATATAGGCAGCAGGTTACAAGTTCTCTCTCTCTCTCTCTCTCTCTCTCTCTCTCTCTCTCTCTCTCTCGTTAAACAGGTCGTTAAATGTACAATATTCTTAATGTCGACAATGACGCCTGACGCTGTTAAGGCTTGAACTTGGGAAAATGCCCGTTTTAAGTAATGTGGTATACAAGACGAGCAAATATATCACAAACGATGAAAAACCCAAAAGAGATAGGATGATTTGGCTTTAGATCCAACTGATAAAACGGGAGGGGACCAAGACAGAAATAGCAATAATTAAAAATATGTAGCTTGAAGCTTGTTTGATACATGGCAAAAAAAAAAAAAAAAAAAAAACTGCAGAACGTATATGTGTCGTTAATATAAAATTCCTGTCTTCACATGTGCTAGCTAATACATGAGTACCGGTACTTAGATTCCAAGTTGAGAACGAAATGCTTTGATCAACCAAAATTTATTTCAATTAAATTAAATGAATCTATATGTTCATATTGACACTATACTTTTATTTTTCTACAATCGAACAAACATCTAAAACAAAGTACTAGGACTTCCACTCTCACATTTCAGGATTTCAGTCAAGTGTTTAAGCAATAAAGTATTTTAGGAAAATTTTCAGCTCCCGTTTGCTATATAAACTTATTAAACCCGCATTGCCTCATTGCCTACTTTCAGAGAACGATGCAGTCAAAACCGCAGAATGTTTTATGGAAGATGTGTTCATAGAATGTCTTGAAGCAATAAACCTACAATTTCTATTTTATCTAAGCGTTTAGTTTGCTTACTAATAGGAGACGCGACAGGTTGGCAGGAATAGAGAGAGAGAGAGAGAGAGAGAGAGAGAGAGAGAGAGAGAGAGAGGGGGGGGGGGCTTTCAAATGGCACCAACAGAAACCCGACACCGTCGACGAAGGATTTCTTTTTACGATATTTCAAGACGTCTTTCCACTTTTATCATTATTTTAGTTTCATGTTTTTTTTTCTTATAATATATGAGTGAAACTCCTATAAAGACGATATATTTCTCTGTTAACATGTGACTGCATAGCGTTCCAATTGAACTATTTCCCTCACTTTGTAATCATTGACTGACTCTCTCTCTCTCTCTCTCTCTCTCTCTCTCTCTCTCTCTCTCCAGCAACTATGCATTTGAGAGAAAGAAATGAACTCATTAATATTCATTGGATGGAGTCTAAACAATATAGCTATTCAGTCATATTGGACTGCCAAATCGAATCTGAATAATAGTACCGAACAATTACAACCCTATAATTCCCCGGCTATACTATGGCATCAGAAAGGCGAAGAGGGGTTGCTGGAGGTACCTGATACCCTTTGATAAACTAGGTAAGCTGCAGTAGACGACAGCTGTTGTCTCAAAATGCTCGCTTGTGAAACATACATGACATACCTCGACCAATCCCGACACAATAAAAAAAGAGAAAACATTTGGGAGTAATGATAAAAATACAAACGTTGCGTGTATAAATGTATAAGATTAAAACCATATTCTTTTAATTTAAATCTTCTATCCCAACAAAACAAAGGTACTAAACTACAGATATTCATATAAATACAAGGTAACACCTCATAATACACAGAAGGTATTATAGTTTTAGAGGCGTCATTTTATCTCCGTTCTTGCTTGTTTCTATTTTCCACTTTGCTGTCCAGATTCTTTCAACATATATTTTTTCACAGTATAACAGCTGGTTTTCCTTCCACAGTTTCATCATGGCACTGAATGACCTTCTCGGTCCTGGGGCAGGGCGCCACAGACCAAATTCAATACATCAATTCATCCACGAAGATTTGTCAAGACATTATTTATGCGAGTCCATAACTGTAAAATTTCCTCCATTTCTCCCCTTCCCCACAGTCCAGGCTCTTCCACTTGCCACCCTTTCCTTTCCTTCGCGTATCCCCCATGGCATGCATCAGGCCTTCGTTGCCTTGACAACCAGATGCGTTTACTCGGGCGTGTACTGCATTTTAAATGATCGACCATTACTACCAAAACCATGGCTCTCTGCATGACCACCATTTCAGCAGATGGGACATTACTAATTAGGTTATCTCACACCTTCGGAGAGTGATCCATAAGGACCAGGGCTGATGGTGGTATTTTGAGAGATTGACAGAGAGAGCAATATGTAGGAAAGTTAATTAATGTATTCCATATAGAAGGCTCATTGCCTAATTTAATCTCTCTCTCTCTCTCTCTCTCTCTCTCTCTCTCTCTCTCTCTCTCTCTCTCAGAATAAGTATAATCGAAATAGTAATATAATCGAAATAATCAACTAAGATATGATTTGCATAGTGGCAATTTGAATGAAAAAAAATTATCTGTTATTCACTAATTTCTAATGAGATTAATTAGATTTGAAGTATGCATAGGATTTTTGGATATACAACCCGGCGCTGGAGCCTTTGGGGCCATTAAACTTTAGAAAAAAAAACATGAAAAAAATTATAAAAAAAAAAAAAAAACTTCAATCATTGTTTACATTGCCGGTAGCTGGGTTATTAAGATTCTCCCTTTATAGAACTTGGAAGCAACTCGAAAACTTCTCTCTTGGACTTCACCAAGAGGACCTAGCATTGCCCTATTGGAGGTGTAATTGTTGCCTGCTATACTTTATTATTTGAAAAAAAAATCAATTGTAATTACATTTACAATTACCATTAAATAAACAAAAAAGGTACAATTAACTTAGAAATACTTAATTAATTACATTTACATTACTATACATCTAAGCTGCAATCAGAACATGGCAATCACCTGAATATATCGAGTGAACATTTGAGCTCTTGCAAAGAAAGACTAATGCTTGGGATCAAAGTCATAAATTTTGCATGATAATAATTCAGCAGTTTTTATGGCAACAAACAACTCTTGTTTACACCCTTCTATTTCAGACACCCCCTAAAGAAACATGTACAAGCTCGTGTCCCTTCAAATCAATGCCGTAAGCAATCTAAAATCATTATTCATTCAACTATGAAATTAAATGATAGTAATTTTAAATATCCCATTACAAACGATTAATATCACACGCTAAGAACTTCCAAACCAGGAGAGAAAAAAATGCGATAAGCTGACGAACCAACATTTCTTTTTCCCCTCCAAGATCAATCCTCTTACCAGAGTAATCGGGTGTCCAAACGGGTCGTGCCTTTGACACTAAAAATCGGAAAGGGTGCACTGGGAAGAATAGGGGGAGGGGGAGGGGTAGGAAGCTTAAGCAGGAGTGTCTGTAATGCAAAACAATCGGGTGCATTCATACTTCATGGAGGAAGAGGGGTCGCATGGGGGGAGGCTAGGAGGTACCTCCCTTACTTAATCTCTATTCCATTTAGCGCTCTCTGTTTCGCTATCCCTGGGTCTATCCCAGCTCCCTCCTCTACATGGCAATCCCCCCCCCCCCTCTACTCCATCCTAAAAAGTGTCAAAAATGGTAGTTTCTGACAACAATTTTTTACAGCAGGACACTGCAGTGATGGAATGGAGTGATCCTAGTGTTATACCATTCTAGCTACTACATTTTTCCTGGGATGTTAAGTTGGTTATTTTTTCAGTAAATTTTCAATCGTCCTAATCAGTCAGCTAGTATTCTTCTATGTGAAGAGCACACACGGGAACGAACACCGCCCCCCCCCCCACACACACACGCACACACACACACGCGCGCACACACACACACACACACACACATATATATATATATATATAAATATATAAATATATATATACATATATATTGCATATATCTATATATAAACATATATATACATATATACTACATATATCTATATATAAACATATATATATATATATATATCCCTTTCTGAGTGGGCATACCTTAATGTGATGAAATGGTTTGTGTATATCCATGATCAGCAAAGCTGCACTAGTCAGGGCCACCCATACTAGGTCGGTTTGCTGTGAGCGATCAGACGAAAGTCTCCTACCATCAACAATCCGCAGATGGTCAGCGTGGTGATGAAAACTAATATGGTCATGCCTGAGGCCTTTGGTGATTAGTGGACTAGAATCGGCTTTATTTGTTGTTGCTGTTATATATATATATATATATATACACACACATATATATATAATGTATATATATAATATATATATATATATAATATATATATATATATATATATAAATATATATATATATATATATATATATATGGGAAAATCTGAGTCAATATATTGGCATACAGCTGAGAGTACAGCAATGCACGAATGTAATTAACAACTGTCCCTTAATGTAGTTTCTTTGATAAATTTTCGGACACAATCTTTAAAGAAATTATGTTCTAGTTAGAAATGCACCTATGCTGATCGAGAAAGAATTTTCTATCGGTTTGAAAAAGATAAGGCATTTTCATATGTTTAAGTAACAAAATACGAGAAATATAAAATAATAATTCTAACGCTCTCACATTGGGGAAAACGTGGGGATGATAACAAACAATAATAACGAAGACAGTTTCATTAATATTTCAAGAAGGAGAGTGGTATAAACAATAATGCAGGTAAAATAGAGACAACTTTCACAAAGAACCTACGAGTGTTTGCATTTTACAACTTATATACCAACTAACAGTTAATTTTGTTATGATGGATGAAGCATAATACAGTATTTCTATTATTGTACTTGGTTTTCTTTCAAATTGCATTATACCATGCTTTCCTGACGATTATTAATGGTGTGGTTTGCAAAAAAAATATTCATTACGTACCAAGGAAAAACTTTGAAAATGTTAAAAACAGCTAAATGATAACATTACAAATCGAAAATAAAATGCTTCCCCAAAAATAAAGTAAAAAATAAAGCTAGAATCATAAGTTCCCTCCGATATTTCACGTAATATTTCACCAGAACATTATGGAAGTTCATATCGTCTTACATACGTTTTTTGACGATGCGTTCCTGAGGTTATTCTCCGCCTTCTATTCTCAAAGGCACCATCCACGGCGTAATTTTCCGGCAAATGATGCAAAAACAGCGTAAGTCCTCGGCCAAATGCTAACAGTTTTTCCTCTCACAGTCCTACGACTCAGGTAGATACTGTAACGACGATTCTCTCTCTCTCTCTCTCTCTCTCTCCTCTCTCCTCTCTCTCTCTCTCTCTCTCTCTCTCTCTCTCAATCCTCTTTTTTTCCTTGGAGGGGATCCGAGTGATGCTGTTACAGTCGGAACAAAGAATAGCATTTTTACATTTCATTTTTACTAGATTAATAAAATTCGGTTTATTTATATCAATCACAAACAATTTCTTAACCAAAAAATAAGGAATTATATCTGTAATCAACCCATTCTTATAATTGTTACTTTCGTCTCTGTTGCAACAATTTCTTTTATCTGCCTCTACAGTATACACATGCAAATGTTTGTGGTCACTAAGGAATGGAAGCTTTTGACAATCACTAAACAATAAAATGCAAAATTTACATCCGAATTTTTTTTTTTGCAAGTGTAACATCTGTACTCTCCGGGTACTGAACTCCACCTATACATTTGTCGTTGTCAAGCCCGAGCCCAGTCTCTTTTACCACTGACTCCCATTCAAGTCAAGTTGTTACTGTTTTTTTTGTAAATATTTTATTTCAATTGTTCATTGCTTCTCTTGTAATTGATTTATTTCTTTTCCTCGCTGGGCTAATTTTCCTTGTTGGAGCCCTTGGGTTCATAGCATCCTAATTTTCCAAGTAGGGTTGTAGCTTAGCTAATAATAATAATAATAATAATAATAATAATAATAATAATAATAATAATAATAATGATGATGATGATAACAGAACGAAGGAACATTGGTTCGGGAGACAGAAGTTGACTAAGTCCTAGATTACGATCACTTCTGGGACAGTTCGATTCCTGTGGTTCCCCTTTACTTTCCTTATAATAGCCTATCATATATATATATATATATATATATATATATTTTTTTTTTTTTCATCTATAACATGAAAAAAAAAATATCTATATTGACATAGATGACGCTGCTATACAATTTACAATTACGAGTATACTATTAAAATTGCTTAGAAACATGTCTCAAATAAGTCTCAATCAACTTCAGTTTCATTATTCTGGTTTACCATACAAATCCTTATTTTTTTAGTAGTGTTAATCTGGTTTAAATGATTATGTCTACTGAATATTTTCGTTGCTGAATATTGCTTAGAAATAAGCTTTGCTTATTTTGCATTACGCTTACGTTCATTTGGCTGAAAATATTTAGTTTGTTTCAGATCCCATATTAGTTGTCATATCAAGAAGACCTAAGTTAAAAGCAAACCTCAAATTGATTAAAAAGAGCATCTTTAGCAACATGATTTCCAAGATTCTCTCTCTCTCTCTCTCTCTCTCTCTCTCTCTCTCTCTCTCTCTCCTGAATATTTCAAGGTATAAGTGCCACGTTAAGTTTGCCTTCTATTACAGAATGGAGTTTGGTTTCTTGATAGTGTCCTTCTTCCCTTCACAAGGTCCCCAGGTCTGACAGAGGTTACCTCCCTTTTTAGGCAGCAGTGTTCACGTCACCTTTCATTTCTTTCCTACCTATAAAATGATATTTTCTTTCTGGTTTCTCAATGCTATCAATTTCTTCCTTTTTCGGATCCCGTTGTTGTAGCAGGGTCAAGGTTAACTTTCATGTTAAGGCACCGATGTTATGTTATCTTAAGCCATGTTCACAGCCCTCTATCTGTGATGTCACCTTTGCTAAAAACATTTTTTTTTTGTACCATTTATTTCGCTTGGCAAATTCTATACTTGAAAGAAATTTTTTACTACTGTAAAACGGAAACACCACATAAATTTGTGATGAGTAGAAATTAAATATACCGTCAACTTCAAAATGACTATTATAAAAAAAAAATTACATTATTAGAGTCCCACATTCTCTTCAAATATCTAGAATATCGTTTCTTTTTCCATGTTATGAATACACATTAAGTAAAACTTGCTAATATCAATAAAGGACAGCGATATTATTGATCCCAAAACGTTCACTAAAACGTCGTCTGTAGAAGCAGAAGTCTCCTTTCCACTAACATCACCATCTTCGCTGACGTGGAAAAGAAGCGCTAATAAACTTAAGCTATTAAGGGTCTTACAGTATCTCAATAGCTCCCAAGAGTGTCCATCCGAAAAATAGCAACTTTGTGGGCTAATCTCCGGCGAATCCGCTAAATCTCTTAGCGACATCTTTTTCCTTGCCCACCCAAATTCCGCCATAGCCACCCCCTAAAAGCATCTTGGTCCAACAACCCCCCCCCCCACCCCCTACCATTCCCCAATCCCTCCATCTCTCTCATCCTCTCACTATCATTGATGCACAAAATGGCGACGTATCTCATCCGGGCTAATAGCCCAAATCCGGTTATTAGTCCCCGCTGTAGTTTTTCACACGCTACTTTCAACTTCCTCTCTAATGCTTTGTTATGTTTTCCCGAAGGAGTTTCTCAAAGTTCCGAGTCTTGACTCTTATTTTTTCTTTTACTTTTTTCCTTCTTCCGCTTTGCCTTTTTATTCTGCTTTGTCTTTTGTCCTTATTTCCTTTTTTTTATAAATACGAAAAATTGAAGTTAATGACTTTATGCACATGATCCTTTGTGCTACAATTAGGATGACTGGCATGTATGACGTACAATAATGTTTTTCTTTTTTTATTTGAATTGAATAATTTGGCATTGGATTCGTTTATTCCTGCGTAAGATAAACCATGCAAGTTATGTTCATAAATACAGATACTCTCTATGTAGTCGTAATTATAACGCTGCAAAACTAATATATATATATATATATATATATATACATATATACATATATATACATATATATATACATACATACATACATGCATACACACACACACACACACACACACATATATATATATATATATATATATTCTGTTTCTTAGGAACAGCAATTTTCCGCTAATGTGAGTATCTTTCCAGTCAACAATTTTCTGGACCATTATGGCTACGCTTATTTTCATTACAATTTTCATAACGTAAATTTAATTTCTCACTTAAACCTGTTCCTGTGACTATTCACATTTTCTACGTAAAACTCGCATAATCGTATCAAAGATTTCGAAACGGAGTTAGCATTAGATTTCTTTCTTATTCTTAATAATTTTCAAGTTAATATTATAAAATTCCAAAGGATATATGTACTGTATCAACTTATACCAATGAGGGAATCGTAAAATATTCAAATGAATAAAAGTTTAACTTTTGATACAAAGAATGCGCCAGCAAACTATACCGTATACACTTGCACAAGAAATTCCACAGAAAAGAATGACAACTGTATATAAGAAAAAAAATACACAAAATAAATTGGAAAACGACATCATTTGTATAGATATTAACAATAAAATCATGAAATGGTTTGTATAAATATTAACAATAAAACCATGAAATGATGTTAGGTGATGTTCCAAAATAAAATGCAGTTTAGTTCGCCCGTTAACCAGAATGTAACATCTGAAGAAAAATGATTGTTTTACCTCATTATTATTCCATAAAATGTGTAGCTTTAAAGACATTTTACGCTCCCACCATATGTTTCCAATTTCGCGTACTGGAAATAATAAAGATCTCATCACGCTTTTTAAAAAACACTTTTAACTGGGTAATCATTATAATTATTCCTTTACAATTAACCCAGTTCTAAGGAAATTCAAATTCATCATCAGCAAACTCGAGAAGAGAGAGAGAGAGAGAGAGAGAGAGAGAGAGAGAGAGAGAGAGAGAGAGAGATTTTACCTTTTGAATCGAAGGAAATTAATAAAATTTTCAGTTATTTCCAGAATTTGGGTCATCTCGGGTGGCATGTTTGAATGTCTTGCATAGAGTAGTCCTAGATAATAAAATATTCTCGCTCCTAAGCCGTGACGTAACTGTGAAAATGTCTATGCTTTAAGGTACTCTTAAAGAATAATTACGTCCACATAGCGGAATTGTTTCATAAACTCTTAATTTACTCCATTAGGCAGTGAAGGAACAAAGGTTAGCCATATTTTTCTTATGGGAATTCTTTAATTGCAAGTATATCTTTATATCAAATATACCTGTAGTACACCAAAACAAAATATCCATAGATCTAGCTATATATGCATAAGCACAATTCAAAATGGTTACATCAGAAAAAAAGGAAGATGAACTACCTATGATAAGCAACAATGATACGGAATCTCATCTAAGTAAACATATACACTATGCAAGAAATGACAGAAAGAACGACAAAAATATTGAAATTCCTGTGTCTTTATTTACGAATTTTGCCGTAGTGACTCTGGCGAGAAAAATAAAATATCGCCACTTTTTCCCCGGGCTTTTGGGTATTGTAAACAATCCAGGACATGTTCCAGACGTTAGCATGTCTTCCTGAAGATTCCGAGGTAAATCTGGCGATGAAAAGCGAAACCTTTTACCTGTGAGACACATCAAGGCTGACAACTGACAGGCCCCTCGGGGTTTTCAGAAGTCCGTTAACGTGAATAGCTGACTTCCAAATAATGGCAGTTACTCAAATACAGAACCTGGCTTCCGAATAAAAGCCGTTACTCAAACAAACTGCTCCAACAGTGAGGCTGAATGCTGTGTAAAATTAGAAACTAATGCTTAAATGAATATTTCCAAGAAAGAAGCTTCATATACATACAAGCTGATCTCCAAATAGAATTCCTTGCTTATTCTCTAGAATTTTATTCCCTAAAATGCACTCAGACACAAGAAAACAGCTATTCATACATAGAAGCTGTTATGAATAAAATGAAGTTAGAACAAGAAAACAGCTACTCATACATACAAGCTGTAAATGAAGTTAGAAATTCTTAGAAATGGATTCATGAAGAGCGCCAGTTACCGATCATTTTCTCTTGAAAATAACCATGTTAGATCCACCTATAAAAGTATTTAACGGGTAAAAATTACTTTAACTAAAATAAAATGCACTAAAGGGAACTTTCTGACCGTTATGGACATCTCCGGGGTAATTCAAGAAGGAATAACGCTACTGCAGAGTAATCTAATATTGTCAGTTAACCAATCAAGCCCTGAAGCCGTGACACCTTGTCAGCCAGCATACTAACAAATTCATTCAAGATATATTTCCTTCGGAAACGTTCACAAAACAAACAGACAATCAAATAGACACATGTTAATATCTCTCTCTCTCTCTCTCTCTCTCTCTCTCTCTCTCTCTCTCTCTCTCTTTTCTAGTCCCCTTCACAGGAGTTGGATAAGCTTTTAAGCTAATGGCTGTCGATTCAAGGGCAATGCTTTTTCATCCCGATTTTCTGGCGATTGGTAATTCTCCCACGACAAATAGGGAAAGAAAAGGAGGAGGCTCTTCAAGAAATACACGCCTCATATCTACACATACATACAAATATGTGTATATATATATATATATATATATATATAATACAATTAATATTTTTTCTACATTTTTGGTGATGGAAAATAAGAATAAAAATTAATCGAGACATATGTAGATAAATGTCCTGAATATATATATTATTCAAAATATATTAACCCAGGTTGGCTGGGGCTGTATTTGTGAACTTGGGCCACAAAGATGAGCATTGGGCCATGGGAGGCCAATCGGTGGCCTGTGCTAAAGGGGAAGCACCACAGTTGAAGTATAAAAGAAGCGTGAAGAGGCTAGACAGCAAGATGGAAGAAATGAAGTAGGAATGGGGGTATACTAGAGGGTTAAAAAGCTAGTGGAACAATGGGCCGTAATGACTTTGCAAAAAAACATTATGTAATGCTTGAGTTATTTAACCCCGTTTAGTCAGAAGGAGAAAGACACCTGTAATATCCACCAGGTGTGATTTGAATAATAATTACCCCAGACATATTTACATAGATATATTTTGAATGAAAAAATCTCCTTAATATATATTCACCCAAATATATTCGGAATAAAGTATCAAGCCACATTCATCCCGATATATTCCGAATAAGAGCTATTCAAGCCATTCACTCGGGTATTGTATGAATAAAAATAATTCCAAACATGAATCGCTCCGGTATGGTGTCAATAAGATAAAAATATTCTAAACATTTTCACCCAGGGATGATTTGAATAATAATGATTCCAGACGTATTAAATCCGGTGTGACCTAAATAAAAATTGTCTTCAGACATATTCACCCGGGTGTGACCCAAAGGTTTCACCAGACCTCACTAAAAGTAAGAAAGGCAACCACCCAACCTTTGCCCATCAAAAACAGCCTCCTGATGACGCAGAGGGGGAAGATCCTGCAAGTCCTATTCAAACATGGAAAACCAGCGTCCTAGGCAAAAGCCAACTAGGCTGAGCGACTCCTCTCTTAAAGGCAGGTTGGTAAAATTGGCATTAAAACTTGTGCTGAAACGAGCACCGGCCAACTATAAAAGCTACTCCTCCGTGGAGTCTCTTGGGCTGCTGCTGTTTCTTACTCCTTCTCCTCCTCCTCCTCCTCCTCTACCGCATCTTCCTCCTTGAGAGCTTCCTTCGTCCTCCATCTCATCCCTTCCCTTATCCATCAATCCCCCCAAATACTCCCCGAGCCGACCCTTCTCCCCTACCCCAAACCACCACCCTATTCTTCAGACTATACCTTCCCTAGGAAATAAAAAGCATCCCTACTTCAACTCCGGTTTTTTGTTATTACTTTTTATAAGTTTTCTTATTTTTGTTCAAACTCTTTACTCAACATCATCTAGAAATAGGGAGAAAGATTCAGTTTTAAAAGTTTTTCCTAAAGGAAAGATTGGATATACTCAAAATACACAATAACTTTTACAATTCTGCGTATAATCAAAGAAATAAATGCAATGCTTTCTTTACCTTAATTTCGTAAATTACCATTTCAATGAAATCGGGATCTATTAAGATGAATTCTACTGATACGTATAATATCTGTAACGTCAAGGTAATTTAAGAATGGAAGCAATATTTCATGGGAATAACAGCTGAATTTGAATTTTATTCCTTTAGGGAAAGAATAAAATAATTACAATTGAATCAAAAGTGAAGCGTTTTTACTTTTAAAAAATATGGAAAGTTTTGCATTACTACAAGAAAGGGCCAACTGTAAAGACCAGGTTTTAGAGACGTTTCGTAGCGACCCAAAGTTCTGACATAGGCACCTTCCTTTGGCATATTCAAATAGGGGCTAACATGAGAGGCTTTAGATTTTATTACCCTTAAACTACTGCCGTTACAAACAAACAATATATAAGGAAGCATTGCATTTAATGTATGTAGAATTTGTTTAAAGGTATCACGAAGTCAGGGAGAAGGAAATGTACTTGCATTACAATAACCTTATAACAGGCATTTTTAATGGTAATAAATTCAGCATTATTTTGTGCGCCTAGAATGAAAAAAACTGTCTGTATGTTTCCATTGCAAATGTGGTCATGGAAGAAAGGGGAAAAATTTAGATTCAACAATTAAATATATACATATAGAATGATCACATTAGAAAAGGAACAACCTATATTTTTGCTGCAATGCATTCTTACAAAGAAACATCTGGCAGGCACAGCAGAACAGATTTGACAGACCACATACAAAGCCCGTAAATAAATCAGTATACAACTCAATGTTCAGTCCTCCTAAAATAACAAACAAAGAATACAAAGCACAACAAACCTTGCAAACATCCTCGCACAAACACCTACAGAGGCGACGAGCACTCAGGAAATCTATTTGCCACCTTGAAATCCCCCAATCTTACTTCTGGAAACTAGACAAGGTTTTTTGGTTGTCTCTCATTTCTTGAGAGAGAGAGAGAGAGAGAGAGAGAGAGAGAGAGAGAGAGAGAGAGAATTCTGTGGCTTGAGTATTCTCGCGAATTTAGCCAGTGCGAAGGCCAAATATATCTTTTTTCAAAAACAACATAACTTCGCTATATATATATATATATATATACATATATATACATATATATATATATATATATATATGTAATATATACATATATATATATATATATATATATGTAATATATACACACACACACACATATATATATATATATATATATTACCACTTATCAGTTTCTGTTTCACGGGAGATATATCTTAAACTACTCCTCATAATAATTTAAATTTGAGGGTATGAGTAACAATGCTATCAAATATATACGCTGCAGATAGACATGTATTCATCAGTAAAATCCCTCTTCATATAATGGCTTTCTTAGCGACCTGAAGAAGTATGCAGATTTTAAAAATTATGAATGAACATGCAACTAATTTTATTTATCGATAAATCAGGAATTTGTTTTCCAAGCGTAACCATTTTTCTTACTATCAAATGTATAATCTAGTTCCATAAATGAATGCTTGAATGTGTCTATAAGTGATAAAATCATATGTGTATCCATATGCATATTTTTGTAGGTATAACAAAGACAGTCTAAAGCTAATGAACTCCCCGTCTATAGCTGACGTCGCGTCGTCCCGTCCAGGCCCAGCCACTCTCACCACTGGTTCTCAGAATGGAGGTTCTCCGGTTCAAGGTTCAAGATGGTACGTAATGATTTGTATCCTATTACAATGTTTTACGTTCAAGTTCAGTTATGTATTTTATAAAAAAGAGCTACGTTGAAGATGTCCCCTCTACTGTATTCAATTACAGCAAAAGGAAGTGTGTTCAGAAGACATAAGGAAAGGGGGGGGGGGGGGTTAGCCAGGGACTAGGAAGAGATAAGGAGGAGTTGGAGAGGAACAAGGGCATAGAAGAACCTTGTGTCATCTGGTGGATCATTCTACAGCCCCTACCCCCTTAAATCACCGCCCCCCCCCCCCCCCGCATCTTTCTCATTTGGGGCCTACGGATCAATCAGGTTGCGTTAAACACACTAACCAACAACCTTCTGATTTTCCCTTTTCTGGTGGAAATTTCAAAGAAGCAACGACATTCTGTGGGATGACGGAAGAGGAGAGATAACTATGAGAGAAGAAAGTAGTAGAAAGAATATGAGCTCAAAACAAAAGCATTAACATAAGAAAGAAAAAAAAGTGATGAACCAAACGGGGAGAGGAAATGATGACTAAAAATGAAAGAGGGGAAATGAAACGCTGTTAGAAACAGGGGAGAAGGAAAAAAAACTCATAAAAAATAGGTAATGAGGAAGAAAGTGAGAGTAGAACAAATAAAAGAAGAGCCATAACGAAGCGGGGTGAAACATGGGAGAAGAACCAATACAGTAGGGTAATAGAAGGGTAAGTCGAGCAGTAAGCTCGAGGCTTTATGGCAAGACCCACTCGAGAGAAGTTTCCATGACAGCCAAACCTCTCCCTAGCTCCTTCACCCATTCTTTCTTTCCCTCTTTCTTCTTCCTGCACCTTCGCTTACTCTAACTTCATATGGAAGTTTTGACTACAGAAGACAGGGGAAAAAAAGAAAGGGCAAAACGGAAAAGGAATCAAATGATAAGTCGAGTACAAGGGATACTGAAGAGTTCACAGAGGCACATTAAGAAAAGTCGCAATGCTTAAGGAAAACACAAACTTGGAGTGAGATGGAACACTAAAAATGAGAGAGAGAGAGAGAGAGAGAGAGAGAGAGAGAGAGAGAGATTTTGTGTCAAGTGGTAAGATTATTTCGTTATTTAAAAAATACTGTTTTATTAGATTTAAAAAACTCCTTAAACTTGAAACAAAGTGTCCACACCAGGCCTCTTAGTCCCTTCTTCCCTCACCAGGGGCTTGTGCTGGTATAAGGCCAGCCTAATCTAAACCGACCACCAGCCCACAGATGTTTCAGTCTAATTCATTATTATAATTTTATTATAGGAACCAAGATAAGACCATTATCAAATCTGTGTATCAAAAGGTTCAATACTACTACTGTAGTTGTTTTCTTGTTAGGTTCGTTATGTTATAAAAAATTAGATCGAAATCATACGGAAAATTTGAGCATAAAAAACCAAGTACTACCGATTAACAATGGTACAATTTATGGGCATGGGCAACTTGAAACTGTCGAGGTTATACAAAGGTAAATTACGATGTAATGGAATGGTTGGAAAAAAAATTTAATCTTTTAAGTGTTACCTTATCAAAAATTTCAGTTTGACTGGAGGTTTCGGAAAAAAAAAATCTTTCCTATTTCAAAAAGAAAAGCTTTAAGAATAAAAAGAAATATACGCCAGCGGCAAAGAAACGGTAAAGGAGGATAACACAAATATGTAAGACCTAACACGTTAAGGACAGACCCAGCAGTAAAGCATTGCCAGATACTATCTCTTCTATGGAACACTGGAAATAATAATGAAGTCGGCAAAAATTGGATGCCCTCCATTTTCTTTGGCCCGCCACGAGAAATTACCTTCCAAGGGGATCTTGTCATTAACAGACATCAAAAGCACCCCACTCCCCTCTTCTCCTAATTTGCCTTTGGTTCCCAGAGAGAGAGAGAGAGAGAGAGAGAGAGAGAGAGAGAGAGAGAGAGAGAATGAAAGTAATTTAGGGCAAAGAATTTTCTCAACTTCGCTGTCTTTTTTTCTCATCATTTGATGATTCAAGTCAGGATTTCAGATCCCAGCAGTGCTCTGGCTGAGGGGCCTGTATGCCGCCACCATTCTTATTACGGCACACGCACATACACACACACACATACACTCATTGTCTCTGTTTATGTGCATCGTCTTTCAGAAGTTTATTCTTAAAATCAAGACATGTGAACTGGGAATTTTGTTTCAGTTCGTATATTTTTCGCGTCTATCGTTCCTCTCAATAAATGAACCAGAAAGAGCCAACTTCAATGATTGCGTCATTCTTCTAGTGTATTACTAGTTATAAACTAGGAATTCCATTGTTTTTCATTGTATAGAATTTTCAAGATCATTGAAAAACTTTGAAAAGGGCGCGTTCTCTTTTTATTAATCTATTTAAATCCAAGCTATTTGAAAACAATCATAAAATTGTTTGAATGGAAATAAAGAGAGGGATAAGATTGTGAAGCGTTAATGAACTATAAGGAAAGCATAAAAATAAATGGCATAGCGTTTCAAGTAAGACAAACAATTAATATTCACTGCACTGAAACAGACGAAACTAAACAGCTTATTCAGAGCGTTGGCCTTCATCCTTTTACACAAGTGGAAACTCTCGAACCAAACCTCAGGGTAATAATATCAGCGAGCTTCGGCAGCTCCCTGAGGCGTAATCCGTGTGGTGCAAATATCCTTGCACAGATGCCGAGGTACAATACAATTAACGCCGATGAAATGAGAAATGAGTGAGAAGGGGGAAGGGGGGGGGGGGTTTACTGAGCTCTTGTTAAAATGATCTTCACGAGATGTCTAAAGGGAGTTCATCTTGAAAAGAAGTCTAAAAGGTGAAAGAGCATAGAGCCTTGACAAAAAAAGAAAACAAAAATAAAGTTTTCATTATATGTGGAGGTACTAGGGTTTATTAAAAGAGTAATTAAATGCCATTGTATGCTCCAGGACACTAGGATTAATAACGATGAGGCAATTAGAGATATTAATATAATAAATGAGTAATTGAATAATCAAATTAAAAGCTTAAAACAGTTGAACAATTAAAAATAAAAATTACCAAGAGAACAATAAAAAAATACTATAAATCAATACAACATATCCATTGCATCTATCACATTATTCAAGTTTTCTTGTATATAGATAAAACATTTCTTGAAAGCAATGATGGCATTTCGTACAGGAAGTTGAAAACTGAACATATCATCCGAATCGAGCCACAATCATTCTGCTGAACCACAATTGGACATCTTCAATTAATATTCGGAAAGGCCGCTCAGTTGGGGCCCTTTCACCTGTCATACCCAAACTCATCCTAACATCTGTCCATTTTTATGGGATATATTTTTTTCTTCTTTTGATTTGTTTAAATCAGAGGCATACGACGACGGTACGAGCTCCCAGTAAAAGTCTCTATGAAATGACACCCGCAAGTTCCAAATTAATTCTACATACGAACAGCCCAATTTCCGAAGTGTCAGTTTCATTAAGAAATGGAAATGTCTAAGAACGCTTCGGATTTCAGAGTTTTCAGTCAAAAAAATTTATAAAAATGTAATAAGACTTATGAAGTTACTTCATCATAGTTATTGCTGAACTTATATTTACGAACTTATTTCCATAAACAGAACAAACAATATGAAATGTGAAGATTAAAAATAAGAGGCCCGAGAGCAATACATTAGCAAATGCTAGAAATAAAATGTCATTAAAACATGTTTATAAAAAATCAAATACGCACAGAATCTGCAGAGTGAAATAGAAAGAGGGGGTGGGGGTTGGAAGGGAGGGAAAGGGATGAAGGGTTTAGACGTCGAGCTTCGTATCATCAATAGGTTTGGGTTTTAGATGGAAGAGGCAGCAACAGGATTTGAGGTAATGGATGGCCTATCTCCTCAGCTTTCTCCCCAAGATCAAGAAGGTATTGCTATGAATCCTTGGTTTCTGATATACCATTCGATAATTCTTATTTATGAGAACAATTACAATTATCATCATTATTATGTTGATTATACTGTATTTTGTACGTATTTTAAGTTAGAAAAAAAAATTACTGTTGGCGATTAAATCGGTTTTAATTATAAATATACTTCGAAGTTACCGTTTGTAATGGTTACACTTTCCTAGTTTCACTCTAATTTCTGATCCATTACTTTAATCGAGCCTAACAGATAACGTTACTGTTCGACACCATATCAGATTTTTTGTCCTTTACCCAGTATCTTTTTCACCATGACTTTTCAACTTTCGACTCTTAGATTCGATCTGACCTCGCAGGGAAAAAATTAACGACACAACAGGAGGAAACCCCCCATTGCCTCTTTTCTTAAGAATATAGAATAAACAAAATACTTTGGTGACCTTAGTCCAACATCCTATGCAATCATATCATATGTAGTAAATAAAATAAAATTCAGGACCCAGCTAACACAATTATAACAATCTACATATGTCAGGAGGACAGTAAACTCGACAGTTTTACAGTGCAGAGAGGGAACTAATTTCACTTTTGTGATCGCGTGTCTGCGAACTTTTATATGTGAATCCACAATAAATATATATTAATTGTATATAGCCTTGCTAAGATTTAATAGTTCATAAATAATTATAGATGTTTTAATAACCAGTTTCACACTCACATTTCCGTTGACTGTTAATTCTATGCCGAATTTAAAGGTGTCAACACAAATATCAGCAGAAAGTAACTGACAGGCTATCATTAGTATTAGTATTAGTAGTAGTAACGCAAAACTGATAAAATTTTTATGAAAATATTTACAAAACTACTAACTAAAAAACCTAACTATAATTGCGCAATATCCCCCTACAACTAGATTTGTCTGTCTGTTAAGATTGACTTGCCTTATGCAAGACACAGGCTCTTGCGTTGGCAGCCCGTAAGCGAATGTAATTGTACTTTACTTAAATTTACTTTGAAAGAGGGAATAACTAGATACTAACGATACCGACGCCTACTGAGTAGCAGAACAACACTTTATCTGGCTAATAACATATGGCATAAGTAGAGAAAACTATGTTTATAATTTGTATTAGCCTACATCTCAAGGCACATTGTGGAGAGGAATAAATGTATATACTCAATGGGGGGGGGGGGGGAGATACCAAATTGTAAAGGCATATTGGTACAGACTGATTTCTCTCCTTTCATCTTTTGTAGTTCAATGGATAAGGTGTTGTTTGCCCCCACACACCTAGGGTATGGGATTCGTATCCCCATGCGGTAGGGCATAGTTATCATAAAATACTTATGATAATAATAATAATAATAATAATAATAATAATAATAATAATAATAATACGTGCATATAATAATATATATTTACTTTTATTAACCATACAAATATATGCTCCATTCAACCGATTACTGAACATAAATACATTTGCAAAGTTTCAACTAAACAAGCACAAGAATGCCCTAATTAGCGGCCAACTGGGTAGCATATTAATCCGACCCTCCAGGAAAAAACAAATTAATTCTCGTTTAAAAGCTGAGGAGGAAGAAGTAAGGTTGGAAAACTCAAGAAGAGGACGAAGAGGGCGAATCAGAATGGAGGGGAAGTACATAGCACTGCTCTAAATAACGTAATGGACCAAGTTGGGAGAGAAGACTCCAGCGTAATATCGCAAGTCTTCAAAGTCTATAACTCCTTACAATGGCATAATCATTTAAGGAGGAGTTGGGAGGAATAGGAGTGAGAGTGGAGGAGCAAGAGGGAGGGGGCGCCGTGCCATGAAAGACACTTCTTGCGATAATAGTCCCTACATCAGCTACTCCTCTCTTCGTGCCTTAATTAATGCAGAGATACAGTGTGTAGAAACCGTATCACCAACGATAGCCTGCTTCAAGACACTACTTTTAAGAAGGGCGTTTTTGCCAATCTGGATAATGATAACTCGACAATTTTTTATGCTATGGAAAGTACTTAACTTTGTGGTTTTTATATAATCCACATAACCAGGATCACACTTTCAAAAACCATTTACTGTTTACTACTTGAAAATAAATAAACTATTCTGGACATATCTAAATTATTATTAAAGAATTAGTGAACGTCCATTTCAAGAGTAAGATCCCGCTCTTTCTTTCTTTAAAAAGCACACACCACATTTTATAATGAAATGAAGGCCTTCAACCTATTCGAAATGCTGAACTGGACGAAAAAAATCAGACGGTTACGGGGGTGGGGGAAGGTCTGAATTGGAAGCAACGTCAAGACCCCCTGACAAGCAGACTAATTTTCCAGGCCGTTAGCTTTGCGTCCGCCACAACTCATGTTTCCTCCATTCCACGTTCTCGGTTGAAGGAGGAAAGCCCCTTCAGGAGAAAGAAGGAGACCAGCACCACTTTAAAAAGCAAGACGACGACTTCACGAAGAGACCTAATTAGAGTTCTCCATCTGGGAAGACTATAATTAAAGCAAGACGACGCTTCCAGGGAAGACCTAATTAGAGTTTTTCAAATGGGACTAAAATAGAAACACCACGACCCTGGCTTCAAGGGAAGGACTAATTAGATTTTTCAAATGGGCAGGATTCCAACAGTTGCAAGACGAAGGCTTATAAGATGAACCTAACTAGAGTATACCACCGAAGAAACTAATACAAGGAAGATAACGATTAAAAGGAACGTTATAACGAAAGCAAGACGATTAATTTCAATGTTTAAATAGTTTAAAGCTTGATGACAACTTCAGTGGCAAACTAATCAAGGTCCTCCTGAGGATAAACAAGAAAACATCTACAAAGGAGAACCTAATTCAGAGTTTTCTAACGAAGTCCTGTCAATAGTTGTAAGACAGAGGCTTCAAGGGAAAATCTCAACAATAATAATATAAGTAAGAGGACAAATTCAAGGGAAACCAAAATGAAAATTTTCCGACAGCTACAAATGGGGCAAAACAACAACTTTTTCGGAGAAACTTAATCTCAGTGGACAATAAAGAAGATATCGAAAGTAATATGACACACTGATTTGCTTGGACTTTAATCCACCCGTAGGGCTATACAATGAGAAAGTTGAGGATCAAATGAAGTAACGTATATAATTTTTTTTTCTGTTGATGCTGTGATAAAAATGAAAAAGACGCACTTGTGAGAAGCTTGAAATCAGGATATGTGACTAGAAATAATAATACCAATGAGTACATTTGTAAGTTACGAGCTCGTTACAAGATTAAATAGTCAGTAAATAGTGAAAGGGGACACAAAGGTAAAGTTTCCTTCCCGATGGTGAACGAACGAACCCGTTCCAGCGGTTATTAGCAAAGCAAAGCAAGTATAATGACTCCTTCCAACGTAGCCTAATCAGATTCGCAGCACGTCCGAGATTACCCGCCTTACAATAAAAGACATCTACCCTATTTCAACACACGGCATAATCCAAGGGATGCAAAAAGCATAAATCTCTCTTATTTCGAAAAAAGGTACTCTCTCTCTCTCTCTCTCTCTCTCTCTCTCTCTCTCTCTCTCTCAGCGATGAAGACCAGAAGACATAAAATCTTTAATGATGCATTCTAGTATGGCTAAGATGACGGGCCCAAAAATAAATATTTCAAAAAGATGGATAACTGAATTGAGATTCATTGAAAGTGCTGTATCTAAAAGCTGTAAAAAATTTATACTTCGCGAGTTGTATGTACTTCATATTAAATGCATGGACAGTAAAGAAGCTGAAGAATTTGATCAATAAACTTTTATTACATCTATTGATTCAATATATATCAAATAACTTCCCCAATAATACTAAAGACGAGTTTGTGCAGTAAACACAAGAGACAAATAAAAGTCATATACAAGTCACTAAGCGAATTAAATATTATTCGTTTGTTTATCACTATTGTATAATAGGGGACAAGCTTTCTTAAACACCTTACACAAACATAATAGAAGAATATCCAAGTTATTCTCTTCATCCATAAATTTCCCCAAAATGACGAAAATATACGTATTCAATGCCATAAATATGATTGCCTTGAAATATCACCATTGCATATTTCCTTGTGGTTCCAATACAGCCATATTTTTAAGAGGTCCGCGCAGCTGGAATAAACATTTGTTCAGAATCTCGGATAAAGTGAATGGGAATTTCTCTCCTATATATCCACTCGTCCAATGAGAATTTGTCTGGCATTCCGGTTTCCGAGATGAAATATAATATTTACATAAGACGAAACTTTTTTGTAAGAAAAAGCACAACGTTCTCTGTACAAAGGAACAATATTTCTAATGTAATTTGGGGTTTTCCTTGAGTACTCCAGATTAATTATTTTTGTTAACTTTTTAATATTTTCTATCATGTAAGTTATATCGTTGCAAATTAAAAAAAAAAATATATACATTACTTCACTATTGTAGTGAAATTGATCACACATATCATTCTAAAATATTTTAAAATAGCCTCTACAATGGACGACTTGCAGTAGCGAACAAAATATAATACGTGTTAACAATCAGACCAGAAATAAGACAACCACCAGTAATGACAGAAACACACGAAATGTAGAATAATAATAAGGCTGACGAAGAGATAATGATGATAATGAAGACCATGACGACGACAACGACGATGGTGATGATGGCAGCAAGATTCCTGCATAGGAGGAACAAAGAAGGGGGAGGGGTTAGTACCGACCACTCCACCACGAAGCTTCAGCGACTGACGAGGAGGAACGCATCTGGCAGCTGCTTTGCACTCGTAATTAACGAAGGCGAACAAGATGATTATGTCTGCGCTGGTGGGAATCAATCACCAGACCAGCTTGGGAAGAGAGAGAGAGAGAGAGAGAGAGAGAGAGAGAGAGAGAGAGAGAGAGAGAGAGAGAGAGACTTACAAAATCCAGTCAGAGAAAGAGGGCTCTAACAATATGTGAAGAAGAAATGGCAGTCAAGACGGAGTTTTAGCAGGCTGGAGTGCTTGTAAGAAAGAGCAGGTTTGGAAGAAGAAACATAATGTTGAAATGAGAAAGGCAGGCTGAAGTTTTAATATAAGTAAAATGGTTACTTGACATTTTTTCAAAGTAAAATTAGAATAGCATTAAACTTATATGCAATTTTCGGTACTTATCCATGAGCATTACCAAGATCTTATAGCAGGATTCATTAAGATTTTATCATTTTTGTCCGCAATTATTTTTGAAAGACGTAGTTTAGTAACGACAATCGTCAATTCCGAAGTCAAGATTTATGAATGGGAAAAAAAGGCTATAAACATATTGATTCACAATAATGGTCACAAAAATAAAAGAAAAATCCTTACGAATAAGAAACTTATCTTTTAATAATAAAAATGCAAAACATGTACCCTAGCTTACAATGAATTACTCTAAATCCTGCGCGGAAGAAAAAACGTAAGACGAATTTTGTAAACAAACGAAATAAATGGTTGTAGTAAAAAAATTCAATAATAACATTATAGAGAATCCATGTTCAAATTGAAAGACAAGTTTTTAGTACGGTTAACTGCTTACGCATTTTTTACATAAAGTAAGAGTAAAAAGGGAAGGGGGTAACGGGCTTGATTAAACAAAGGAGTGTACTCATGGATCCAGTTTTGACAGGTGCAACAATGACAATATTACCAACGCCTTTTTTGACAGGGGCATCCAACTTGTAGAGTAAACTGTACGTATTTTCTGTAGGGACAATCCTGTCCTATGCTAACTGGTAAGAAACCTTTATGCCTTGTAAAAGCCTCAAAATTACAATCTTTTGTCTTGTACCTTCATAATTATAAAGATTCATAGCTGATATTCTGACAAGATAGCAAAACGATGTCCTCACAGTAATATGTGAATTAGCAAATAACAGATTTTGATAAGGAAATAAACTACAAATTTTAGCACCAGTCCCGACTCGCCTAATAACACAATAAAAATAAAATTTAACCAAAAGGAGTATGAACTTGATTTAGAGGAAAAACAGAAACTGGAATCCTTCGACTAACCTGTGTGTGTACGTTGGTGTGCCTTGAGGTGCGAGGACTTTGTATAAACTTTCTTGCAGCCAGGGAAGAGGCACTTGTGTACCCGCCGCTTGGCATCTGGTGAGGTGTCCGCCGCGCGTGGGTGGTGCACACCCACACTCATGGCCCCCCGTACGCCCATACTCAAGCTACTGCTATTGTTGCTACTTTTTAAGGGTAAGCTGGTGGCGAAAGAGATGAACTTTGGCACTTGTGATCGGGCATGAACTTTAAGGAGCGTATGTGTGTGGGTGACGGGGGAGGTCTCGGGGGACGAAGGCGGCGTCAAGGTAGCGATGTTGGGCGCCGATTTAGCTGTCAGCAGTTTCGTCGCCGCGTAGAAGGGGGAACCAGACCCTCGACGGCCTCCTGCCTCCAGTCGGGTATCTGTCACCATGTCCTCAGAGGACGCCCAAGAGATGAGCGACCGGCCGCGAGTAGGGCTCTGGCCGCCCGCGCTGACAGAAGTGTCGAGGTCGCCTTCCAAGGAAGCCAGGGAAGAGGCGGAGGATGAGGATGACACAGACACCGAGTCTAAGGATCTCTCGGAGCCGCACAGGTCGTCCTGACTCAAAGGGTCGTCCAGGTCTTCCAGGGGTTCTTCCTTGACGCTAATATTGTCATCTAGAGGCTCTTCCTTGAAGCAGGTGTCAGGGTCGAAGGGCTCCCTCTTAATGTTGAGCTCGGCGCTCAATGCCTCGGCCTTAACCTTCACTAGGAAGCGAGGGGCTCTCGAGCCCTTAATAGGTCGGCTAAGTTTAGTGTAAAGTCGTACTGGTGATGAAGAGCCGTCGTGGGTATATTCCTCGTAGTAGGCAGCCCAAGGGGTGTCCGTTTCACACCCACCCAGCTTGCGACCGCCGCCCTTCACTCTGGGCTCATCCTTCAGGTACCGGTCCATCTCGTAGCAATTCTGTAGGGGAGAAGGAAGGAAGATATTGGTTTATTTCATTCAGAACAAATTGCAGACATTTATCAGATATACTACTAAAATTGCATCAAAATGTGTCTGTGTATGTATGTGAGTTACGCCATTTGGTTTCAAATATCCACAATTCTCTTGAAATCTACTCACTTCCACCATGCCATTATCACTTTAATATGACTATAAACATTTTAAGTTAGCAGAGGGGAACAATTAACTGAACAGCAGTGAGAAAATACACCAACAAATACATGAATAAATTACACACAATCCCCAACTGTAAACTAAACCTCTTATCTGCACAAAATTAAAGTGTAAACAGTTAATTCCCGTCATTAGCATACAAACAATTATGTGTAATCTGCATTCGACCGCTCGAAACGGCTAAACATTAGCCAGGAATTTCAGCATATCGCCGTTTGCATTGATGCATTCTACCCAGCAATCTAAAGTAAGTTTTAAAAAAAAAATTACCGGCTACGTGGGAAGCTCTCGTAAATGGAAGTTTAAAAAAACTTCAAAGATTTAATGTCTAAATAGTTATAACAATGCTGCTTTTAAGAGGCATTATTCAACAATTTCCTAGATCCCCAAATATAATGACAAGCAAAAAACATCAAATTCAAATAAAAAAAAGGGAAACCACACAATATGTCGCAATTACGAAGATTCTCCTTACCACAGCCAACGTTGGCACCATCATCTACCCACCCCCTTTCCAGAAGGAAAAAAAAAAATCACAAATTCTCAAGGGTTTATGGGCCACTCTACAAAATCCACGCTATTTCGGAACCACACTAACTCTAAAATAATTCTTTGGCCGGTGCTTTTACGCCTTTTCAAAAGCCTATTTCTCTTTACCCTCACAAAGGTAATGACACTTAAGCTCCGGCAATGCTACCTGGAATTTGGAATGTAATGAGCAATATAACCTGGAATGCGGCCATTCCAAGCCAGCCAGATTTGCACTGTGACCCTCGACTCAAACCTACAATATGTCAGTCAACGTTTATCTCCACACCGTGCATTAATTCGTTTTGGTTATAACTGTTTTCCCCGGCGCTCGTCTGCAATATTAAAAATTAAAATAAACGAAATGTTTCCGCCAGACATTTATTCACGACAGAGCAAAGCACAACAGTGACAGCGACATAGTGATGTGACAATCGGCGGCACCTTCGTCATATTATTAAAAGATTAATAGATGAATATACATGAAAATGTGTTTGATCGTATTAGTTCATATCATAAATTCAAAATTTCAGTAAGCAAAAGCTTAAAAGTCAACCCATGAAAAGTTAAAATACGCTTATCTTCTCACTCTCTCTCTCTCTCTCTCTCTCTCTCTCTCTCTCTCTCTCTCTCTCTCTCTCTCTCTCTCTCTCTCTCGATTCTTATCGAAAATTGCACGAAAGGGGAAACATAAGAGATGCAGAAGTCCGCAGTCACTGAAAGGATCCCCTGCCCCCTTCCCTTCCCTTCCCTTCGCCCCCGACACTCCTAGGAGGGACCTAAGTATCAGAGGCAAAACCTCACAAAGAGAAATTTAGCTGCCGCTTATTCTGAGCTCTAGAAACAAGTACACGATTCCGGTAATGTCTCCCAGGGGCACTCTGGGAGTAATATCATTGAGATTGCCAAGTATAGCTAGGGCTAGATTAGAGTGAGTTCCCCCTAAGACGTTGAACGTTTTGGCCCTCCCCTCTGGCCCCCGACACAAGAAAAAGCACTTTCCAGATCGCTACCAAGATTACAGAAATAAATGAAAGGTGTCTCGTTGTTTCTGACGTTACTGGGAATTCGATAACGGTGGTACGATTAAATATCCTGAGAAAGGGATCGCACGTCGTTCTTTTCAACAAATCAAATGGGTTTTCTCATTATATGTTCACGATGCACTCATCATGTTAAGGACTGCTGTTTATGGTATATAGTTACAGCTATAAGATTACTGATTATAATCAATGTATCTGAAAATGCTGTCTTTCTCTTAAAAAAAAATTAAAAAAAAACTCTTCCTCCAATTCTGACGCTTATTAATATTATGATTAGTATTACTAGCTAAGCGGCAACCCTAGTTAAAAAGCAGGATGCTATAAGCCCAAGAGCTCCAACAGGAAAATAATAGCCCAGTGAGGAAAGGAAATAAGGAAATAAATGAAATGCACGAGAAGAAATGAACAACTAAAAATATTTTAAGAACAGTAATAACTTTAAAATAGATCTTTCGTATATAAACTACAAAGACACTTATGTCAGCCTCTTCAACATGAAAACATTTGCTGAAAGTTTAAACTTTTACTTGTAAAAATATTTATCAACACTTTCCTTTTGTTACAACTGCATTGTTCTTCCAATTATCTCAGATATCTGTCATATGACACGGCATTTTGAAGATCCATCATCCACCGAGGGCAGTTGCTGCTTTCAAGTTTAATAAGATGCAAGATCCTGGGTCTACCGGTTCCGAGTTTCGTTAAAAATCACGAGGTCTCCTCTATCGATTCCTTTTCCATTTCGTTACGGAGAGTTTAGTACGCCAGTTGTATTAGCGCATTACACGTTTTCCAAATATATTCATGTAAGCGTTCCGTTTAAATTCAACAAATAATTGTCTTAAAATGACCCACTGTAAACATGAACATCAATGGCAATTCTAATGCAAATTCATTGACCTTTAAGACTGGTATCAGTATAAATATGGTTACCAACATACAAAGGGTAACAATATTCAATAATTCTGCTTTATCGCCTGTCATAGCTAATAATGTTTGATGAACATTCTCTTCAGATGGGGAATTGACCTGAAGACTAAGAATAATTTGAATGAAATATTTTGTTTCACCTTCTAAATAAAATCCAAATTTATTCTTGATGTAAATAATTGATTTTCGAAATCCCTTTAGGAAAGCAAGGTTCAATTACTGGATATTTACTTCTATTCCCCAACTTTCGAATCCTCTCCCTTCTTACCTCTTCCTGACTATTATATCTGTTCTTCATTTAAGAGACCTGTAGCTTTCTTGTTTCCATCGGCCCTAGGCAAAATAGGGGCGCCGACTGGCCCACATCAAAGGCTATTGCTCTTAGAAAAAGGTTTAGTTTAATAGTTTTTATAGCATATGTTTTATAATGATAATTACTATACAAATCTCATGAAACGAGTAACTAAATTTGGAGTAAAGAATCCACACTGACATAATTCAAAAAAATATTTGCACATGCAACAATGTGGATAATCTCATTTTTGGATCACTGTTTCCTTACAAGACGGTTAGAGAATTATTTTGATCCTAAACCTGACCGCGCATGAAGATTTATTTATTGGGGGAAAAGAAATACTCCAGTTCCTATGTCCTTGTTCATGAAATATTGACTTGAACGAATAAAATTTTGAACACCAACCACGAAGAGAAAAATGTTTTTGTAAATTTTTTCTTTGATCCAAAACCCCACAAATTAGAAAATCCCCAATCAATCAAGCTACAACGAATGTCATATGCTGTAGAATCTGATATTGTCACTGGTTTGTTCTTAATTAAGTCTGTCATGCCCTCTTGAAATGTACTTCAGACTTTTACGCTGCAGTTTCTAATATACCTTCGATTTCTGAGGTACAGTATCATATAAACCCTTGATTTTAAAGTACTTTAATAAAGAAAAATTAAATTTTTGCAATACTATATCAGGCGTACCTTTAATTTCTGCTGTCCTGTCTCAGCCAGACCTTCAGATTTAGTATAATTGTTACTCGATGTACCATCGAAGTTTGTAACATTGTCTCTGACGTACCTTCTAACACTGTTATTATTCAGTTTCACAGCTAATTATACAACACGATGACTTGGCTGTAAAATTTTGTATCTAAAAGTTATTTTCAAATATCATTATTTTTTGGCAAAGTTCTTGGACCTAGAGCTTCCTGCGATTCCAATGGTGTATCGACGGTTGAAGAGTAAAATTAATCAATGATCACGATAACAGAAAAAGATAATTCTATTTAATGAATTAAT
Source organism: Palaemon carinicauda (assembly GCF_036898095.1). Taxonomy (NCBI): domain Eukaryota; kingdom Metazoa; phylum Arthropoda; class Malacostraca; order Decapoda; family Palaemonidae; genus Palaemon; species Palaemon carinicauda. The sequence goes on along the minus strand of NC_090742.1, from coordinate 83,323,882 downwards.
GAGTAATAGTAGGTCAGTTATGTGATAAATTTAGATCTTCATAATATTTATGAGCGCGCATTAACGAAACATGGCAGTCCTAGCACCGATTAACATTAGTTTCTATGGATAAATAAAGCATATGATTCCTGGAATATCCATACTGTCTAATAAAAACTGTGTATTTCTATAATATATATATATATATATATATATATATATATATATATATATATATATATATATATATACACATGTATATAATCTATATACTGTATATCTATATATATATGAATATACTATGTATATATATATATATATATATATATATATATATATACAGAGAGAGAGAGAGAGAGAGAGAGAGAGAGAGAGAGAGAGAGAGAGAGAGAGAGAGAGAGAGAGAGAGAGAGAGAGAGCAAAAATATAAACCACAGTGAAAAGAAAAAAGCTTAATATTGAAGACGAATACTGCGCCCTCCGATCATATCACCAACCACTTTGAGCATCCAAACACACACACACTGGTACCAGACTAACGACCATGGTACGTAGTGTTCCATCCGTCCTGGCCGGAGGGCACGGAGCGACCAAATTAAATCTAAATAACAAATAATTTTCAATAAAGAGACGGGCAATGGACGATGCACGCGTATGGGAAACAGGACACCGAACCGATGCACAAACGAGCACAATATTTCAACATGAGATGAGAGGATACAGGAATACCAACGAGTTTATTTAAGATTAAAAATGGAAACCAAAACGGGTTACTGTAAAACAGAACTGTCGCACGCAAAAATTGTAGCAGATTGACTAAAAGGAAAGGAAACAAACGAGACAATATGAGATGGAAAACAAAAGAATTCTCTCTCTCTCTCTCTCTCTCTCTCTCTCTCTCTCTCTCTCTCTCTCTCTCTCTCTCTCTCTCGCCGGCGTTGCAGCATCAAATTGACAGCCATAATAAATCCGATTAAATGCAATACGCCCATCACATCCATCCCAATATTGCATGAGATTCGACACACCGAGTGTGTGCCATCTGATCTAAAACAACTCCATGCACAAAGAGAAGGGGGTGGAGAGGGAAAATAGGGAGTAGGGGGTGGAGGGGGTAGAGAGGAGGGAGGGTGGGCGACAAAGAGAGATTTCATTTCTTTTGCATGAGCATTGGAAGGTAACTGAATTAGCTTTATGCAAATGTGAACAAGGGTAAATTTTGATCCGGGAACTGCTGCCTCTATCGAAGAATTAAAACTGGAGTTTTTTTCCCCCAACTGTTATTACGACTTTCATCGAAATAAATTTTCCTGTCTCCGCGTAGGGAAACTAGGCGAAGTAACCATTCCTAATTGTACTGCAGTTTTACATACATGTAAAAAAAATAAAAATACTAAATAAAAAATCAAGTTACAAACCATCCCTTCCTGGTGCATAAAGTTTACTGAAGAGGAGCGTCCGACATCAATTCGCATAGAAAATGGAGAATAGTTTCCCATGTTAGGGGATCCTTAACAATGGTCATATGGAGAGAAAATCATAGAGATTGAAAAGCTTGAAAATGCCATTGGAGGCAAATAAAAGTCTCCACAGTATATCTTCATAGAGAGCCTCCCTTTTTTTCTCTAATCCCTTAGCAATCTTTATAAAACCGTTCTTTCACTCTGTTATTTGGAGTTACACACTTTCCCCAACATAAATCAGAGCATTAAGGGAACTCCCATTACGAAATGAAAAATGGCATACTGTATGAAACCACACTTCCAGTTAGACCCCGCCGCCCTCTACAATATTTCACCTTTATGAACCGTTTATATCGCATTAATTTCCGCCGACGAATTACACAAATAATATACACAGCATTAAAATAATAATAATAATAATAATAATAATAATAATAATAATAATAATAATAATAATAATAATAACAACTGCGTAGTAAATAAAACTTTGAAATAATACATGCAAATTTATGCAAATGGTAATGCCTTCAGAACGTTTCTGCGCGACAAAACAATGGTAATATAAACTCAGTTAATCGGAGGACTCCTAAAGTGATATGTTTTCCAATGGAAATTTACATAGACTCCATAATCATTTGCATAGAGGCGTTATTTGCCATTGTAAACTGGATCTAACAACCGGCCGTGCCACTGGCCTGACGGATGGGGGGAAGGGAGGACCTAAGAGGACCAGTTTCACTAATCCTCTCTCTCTCTCTCTCTCTCTCTCTCTCTCTCTCTCTCTCTCTCTCTCTCTCTCTCTCTCTCTCTCTCTGAAAATAGCCATTAGGCTTAGTGCAAATTTTATGCAAAGGTAAAGGTGCTAAATATAATCTGGGTCTAATTCAATAAAAGCTCGGTATGAAATATTTTGGTTAAACATTTATATATCAATAATAAATATGAAAATAAGAGTTGGAAACTATTTCCACCTAATGATTCAAAAGAAAAAACCTACCCTTATTCTATAAAAAACAGATATGAAAATTAATTGTTTATATTATAATCTATTATTATGTTATCCTAGTTTTCTACTCCTCCTCCTCCTCATTATTCAAGTAATTTACCTTACAAAACATAAGCACCGTTATTCGAGATCCTATAGCATACAGCCACTTCACAACGGAGTACTTTCTAGGACAGACCGTTGACAGATTACAGCCAATAACCAATAAGTGTTACCATTCACGCTAGCAACTAATTACTTCGTCACCACCCATTCACCAATAAAATTCGAATGCCTATCGCGTAGTCGGCAAACGGAAGCCTTATTAGATTTATCGAAATTCTAAAGCAATTATCCCCGTGGTACGCTTTGTATTCGTTTAGCACCGAAGTGCAAATTCACTCTCCGATTGAGGAGAAGTTTTTGTTTTCGATACAAAGCTAAATTTACTTCCTGGAAGCTTTAAACAAATTCACTTTTCAATAGGATGGGAATTCCTTCAAATTAAATTAGAACTAATTCACTTTCTTATCAATAACACGATGGCTATTCCCTTACATTAATTAAAAGTAAATTAACTTTGTAAAATCTAATAGGATGGCTTTTCCCTCGCATTGGATAAAAGTTGACTTACTTTTCCCCAGAATGGACATCCTGTCACATCAAGTTAAGGCAAATTCTCTATCTTCTTTCAAACAGGTAAAGCAAATTCTCATTTTGGTTACTAACAGCTTGGGCATTCATTTACACCTTAGCAGGAACACACCAACAATCAAATGCAGTTCCTAATATCATGACTATTCTCTCTCTCTATTAAAAAATGCATGATCTTTGTTAGGGTGGTCGTCATTTCCACGCATCAATTAAGAATCTTTATTAGGGTGGTCGTCATTTCCACGCATCAATCAAGTAGATTAGATATGAAACAGCAAATAAACTTAGCAAATTATAAACGTAGTCAATTTTCTAACGGGGGTCATTCTTTCTAACCATTGAGTATTCAGTGTTTAGATTAGATGAAAGTGGTTATTAGATGAACGTTCACTGAAACAATGGATGCAAGAAAATTACAGTTAAATGGTTTAGTATTGCATAAATGGATGAGAACTTATTCCCGCTGTACACAAATGAACATGAAGGAACACTGACTCTTAAAATGGATGCAAGAAAACTGAAAATGGGATCGACCAAAACAGTTTATTTAATCGAAATCTAAGGATTAATAACCTTAAATTCACTCTCAATTCCATCTACTACATACAAGATTGTCATTGGCTTCGATGAATAATATCTCTGTGATGTTTTAAGCAAATTGATTACCAAACCAAAACAGAGATTAGATACCTGTTCATCAACCTTTGATACCTATAGTATAGATTAAAGGGGTCCTGAAACACGCCCCACTAAATCATACTACACGAAATTTCCTTTGAGCAATAATGGTTTAGTGGTTTCTATTGTAGAATGACGACAAACCATAACCCAATGAAAGAGATAATCATAATTGCATTAAAATGCAGTTATAAATGAGAACCTTGCAGTGTTCATATGTAAGCATGGAGCATCGAATTTTCAGAAATATAAGTAATTTACAATCTTCAGATTATTCGTGTTTTTAACCATAAAAAGATTTTTGATTAACCATAGATATATATTCGTTTGTGCATCCTTTCTTATTTCTTAGTACTTTTTATACAGACAAAAAGTCACCATTACACATACCCAATTATATAAATATAAATGGCTTTACATCTGTACATGTAGTGGAAGTATCGTAACATTTATATGCACAAATATGGTAATAAAAATGTAAACCCGTGAAAACAAGACTGAAATAATAGTGAAAAACACTAAACGCAAAGGCCCATCAGTTACCACTTGGCTTTCATTAATGTTTTCGAGCTTATAGAAATTCAATACTTGATCAAATACCTCATAGGGGCATCCGTACCTTCTAAAACGACGAATAAAATCCACACAAACCCGGTCAAAATGCTTCTCGATTATTTGATAATGGCAATAAACTTTATTTGCAGAGGCTAAATACATTTAATTTTATTTTGTTTGGTGACGCATTTTGATTAGTCATGAAAATTCTCAAAATAGCGGTAGCTAAAATCAATAGGTACACTTTAGCGGACAAAGATTCGTGTAATATTTCATATGACCATTATTTGTAAGAGATGAATACAATAATTTACAGTTATGAACAGTTTGGCGTACGATGAAGTACATCTTCAACTAAAAAGGAAGAATTTTCTCTCTCTCTCTCTCTCTCTCTCTCTCTCTCTCTCTCTCCTCTCTCTCTCTCTCTCTCTCTCTCTCTCTCTAGCAAACACATATAACACCTCAACGTATTTGCCCATAGCTATTGGGTGTCATAATCGTAAAGAATTAACTAATTACAGGGGGAGTCTTCCAACGAGAAAAACAAATTCTTCACAGCGACTGGGAAAATCATTCATCCTGACCCCTTGACATCATCGAATAATTGGTGCCAAGTTTAAACGCTTCATAAAAGCAGCTTCAGCTGACTCTTTAACTTAATAAGGTTCTCAGGAGGGGGAGGAGGAGGAGGAGAAGGAAGAGGAGACAGTTGCAAGCCCTACACCTACCATTCTCACACGGATAACTGTTTTGAACTGATTCTGCACGTTGTAAAATCTGACAACTGAACTGACGTTGAAAGTGATGAAAATCTGACAACTGAACTGACATTGCAAGTGGTGAAATCTGACAATTGAACTGACATTGCAAGTGGTGATATCTGGCAACTGAACTGACGTAGCCAGTGGTGAAATCTGACAATTGAAAATTGTGAAATATGACACTTGAACTGACATTGCAAATAGTGAAATCTGAGAACTGAACTAACGTTGCAAGTGATGAAATCTGACAATTAAACTGACATTGCACGTGGTAAAATCTGGCGATTGAACCGACATTGAAAGTTGTGAAACCTAAATCTGGCAATTGCACTGACATTGCAAGTTGTTAAATCTGACAATTGAACTGACATTGAAAGTGGTGAAATCTGACAACTGAACTGACACTGCAAGTTCTGAAATCTGACGATAGAACTAACATTGCAAGTTCTGAAATCTGACGATAGAACTAACATTGCAAGTTCTGAAATCTGACAATTTGAAGACAAATATGTTCTGTTGATTTACTGAAACATAATTACGCAAACGTTACTCTTAAGAAAATACGGATGATGATATAAAAGGCGAACCGTAGGTATTAGAGGATAACAAACTGCTAAGAGCATTCCCAAAGATTTTGCAATAACGTTGCAGAGGGACATGTCGCAACCGCCTTCGGTCAAGTGACGTCATTGAGAGAAACATCCGAAAGATATATTTCTTGACAAGATGAATTACAGAGAAAGAGAGAAACAAGGACTGCGATTGAGCAAGAAACGTCCTTAAGTGAAGTTTGACATATGCAACCTTAGATATATACTATCGGCCAGGGGTTTTCCATGAAATAGAAAAAATTACTATATATATACATATATATATATATATATATATATATATATATATATATATATATATATTATATATATATATATATATATGTGTGTGTGTGTGTGTGTGTGTGTGTGTAAGCGCGCGCGCGTGTGTCTTTGTATGATAAATAAGAAAACACTAAATTCATACATATACATCTTAATGAGATTTGTCAGAGAACATCATTGAACACACGCGCACATAATATATATGTGCATACATATATATATATATACTGTGTGTATATATATATATATATATATATATATATATATATATATATATATATATATACACATACATACATACATGTATGTATGTATGTATGTATGTGTGTGTGTGTGTGGGTACATAAATTGACATAGAAAGGCCATAAACAGACACGAGTGGAAGGATAAGTCTGAGGCCTTTGTCCTGCAGTGGATTAGATACGGCCGACGATTATATATATATATATATATATATATATATATATATATATATATATATATATATATATATATATCCACATAACTCCATGATTTGCGTTGACAAGTTAATTCCTGCGTATCTCAGTCTAGCAATGAAATACAAACAGCTATAATTCCCATTAGATTACAGGCAGTAAGCGTACTGATAAGCATCTCAACGATAAGGAGGGGAATAAAGCCTCTTTGATACAACCATCAAAAGCGCCACCTCAAAGTACAACACTATTTGCTGATATGTCACTGTCCTAATAAGCTAAGGTAACCAAGCAGGTAATACAAGAACTGTGAGGTATCCTTTCTGGACGTCTTCCTTCAGAACCAGGTGGTAATGATCAAGGGTAACATTATTCACGATCTGATCAACAGAAAATGACTATTTGCGAATTTCATTTAAAGTAAGATGGTCTTTATGTCATTTGCTATTTCACTCATCATTCCCTATGTTTCGTTGAGATTTAATATTAAAATGGGCTGCCATTAAAATTGGGAATGTACCATTTGCAACACCTATTACAAAAAGAAAGAAATCAAAAGGAAAAGAGAGACGACTTGAAAAAAAAATATCTAAAATGACACCTTATGGCTTCCTAAGAGGAATTTTGCATATTTGAGTACCAAGGAAAGATTGAATCAACAACGCAGGATTTTTAACAATATCGAAAAGTCAAACTTCACATTAAAAGAGTTATTCCCCAACCCACCTCTCTCTCTCTCTCTCTCTCTCTCTCTCTCTCTCTCTCTCTCTCTCTCTCTCTCTCTCTCTCTCTCTCTCTCTCTCTATACACAAGAAAAATGCCAGCGTAATCAATCGAAGACAATTTACAACCTACTCAACACTGATAAAAGAAATTTTAGAGAGGAAGAAACTAAAACTAAAAATTACTTCCGTGAAGACACAAGCCAATTTCTTTCTATGAAACCCAAAGTATGACATTCAATCATCATCTCCAATACCTGGGAGAGAAACAACGATAAATCTCCATTACACTTTTTAAAAAGAAAATAAAATGCTTAGATCTTCGTAACACGTCTGCAAAGAGAGAGAAAACATTTTCAATATAATGACAGATTGACTTTTTTTATGTTTTCAATTGTCATCCCATGGATTCCGCTCCAAACAGTTACATCAATGTTCAAGACCAAGAATACAAAGCTTTTATATATATATATATATATATATATATATATATATATATATATATATATATATATATATATATATATATATATATATATATATATATATATATATATATATTATAAAATCATCATCATCTGCTCTTACGGCTATTGACGCAGAGGGCCTCGATTTAGACTTCGCCATCCGTTTCTCTCTCTCTCTCTCTCTCTCTCTCTCTCTCCTCTCTCTCTCTCTCTCTCTCTCCTCTCTCTCTCTCTCTCTCACACACACACACACACATATATATATATATATACATTTATGTAATATATTTTTTTTAAATTAGTATGCAAATATGGAGGTAATATTATACATCATATTATTGGGAGCTGGATATGTAATAATAAGCTATGCAACCAAATTTGAACCTGAGAATCTAAAGAAATGTGATAAAGAGTAAAATCAAGATAAATAAAACTCTTTCTTTGAACCAAAATCTCGAGACGACGAAAAAGAAGTATGTTAACGTGCTCCATGAGCTATAAATCATCATTTAAAACACCCACGTGATCATAAAAGTGCTTGAAGAGAGAGAGAGAGAGAGAGAGAGAGAGAGAGAGAGAGAGGAGAGAGAGAGAGAGAGAGAGAGAGAGAGAGAGAGAGAGCCATCAAGTTTCCATAATGGCGTATGTGACATAGATATGGTTATTTTTTCAAGAAAATGTATTCCATAAACAGTGACTAATTATATAACAGCATTCGAGGAATGACTAAAGGAAAAGAACGACTTTTTGGAAACAGTGTCGAAAGTTATACATAACCACTACCTAACCACTTCTGACTTTCCTCTAGGCACATTCCCACTAACGACATGTTGAAGACTAATCAATTACGCGTGCATTAGTAGAACAAACAAAACAAAATTCCTGACATGATGTTTGAAAACAAATTCCACTCATTTCACTATTTCATGCTCCTTTTTCGCCTTGTTACTTACAGATCATGGTCAGGACACAATATATATATATATATATATATATATATATATATATATATATATATATATATATATATATATATATATGTGTGTGTGTGTGTGTGTGTGTGTGTGTGTGTGAATACCACACTAAGAGACAGACAGAAGGATGAGACAAACCAATAACTACGCAAGATTATTTATGTTTGCACAAAGTTTTACTAAAATCCCTTCTATAAATGTTGCGATAGAGGTATTAACCACAAACACACACACAACATTAGCGAGAAAACTTGCCCTTTCCACGTGTTAAAAATAGAAAAACTTTGTCGGTAGGAAATTACTAACCATGGTGGTCATTTTGAAATTATATGCTTGTTGGCACGTAGTATAAATAATAACCAATCAGCAGAAGTTAGCTCATCCAGTAAATTTAGAAAGTGTTCAAATGACTGATATAAAAATATTTCATGGGAAATTTTGATAATGATTCAAATAATAAAAAAGATGAATGCCACTAATAAACTTTGTAGCCCACACGTTCAACAGTCCATGACGTGATCCTCCTTTTGATAGAAGGACGGAGAGGTTGGGAGAGAAGGGGAGGGGGAAGAAACAAACAAGTTTAAGCAAGAAGAAACTTCCTGAACAAGCGAACCATGAAGGAAAACATGTTTCTCCAGGGGAAAGAACATGATTGCTCACAACGCGTATGTGAAGAAGAATCTGAAATGTGA
>NC_090742.1:83280495-83307995 GCF_036898095.1 Palaemon carinicauda | reverse complement strand
AAATAAAGTCATAAATTAATGAACAAATTCAGAACAATCGATTATTTTTTCTTTACAGCCGAAGCCAATGATTAAATTAATTCATTGGATTTCAACAACAGTAAAAAGACCATCGTAGCAAATAACTTCACATACCTAAACAAGCATGAGAGCACATAAAGAGGCCTACACATGTAGCGGGTGGTTAACAAGCCACTATAAACTTAGCATGACCTTGTGAGGATGTTAAAGTGCATTGTCTTTGCCCCTATTGAAGTATTCATGCGCTGTGGAGGCCTCAGTAAACAATTTCTAAAAATAGGGCGAAGGAAAAACCATTAAAATTACTTAAACTCTGGAATGTAAATTATATAATTTCATGTACTTGTATTATAAGTTCGATGATAACTACTTTGACAGAAACTTATCAAACATTGTTATAAAATTGTATGCATAAATTCAGTCACGATTAACAGATAAATTAAATGCGAATACTTATAATTTATATATATATATATATATATATATATACATATATATATATATATATACATATATACATATATATATATATACATATATATACATATATATATATACTGTATTATATATTATATATGTATAATATATACACGAGGAAAAAAAAAACGTCTCGAAGGGTGCAAAGAAAGAATCACTGGCTAAGTTCCAAAGAGTTAAGGTCAACACACTGTGACCCATGCTCACCATCCCCCCCCCCCTCCCCACCCCACGCAATGCTTAGCAACTACCCCACTCGCAATTATCCAATTCCAGCCACCCACATCAACAGCAAGTGAGAACCATTCATTCCTATCAACACTGACCAATGAACGTCCGTTTTCAATTATGGAATCATTTCAGAACTAAATGGACTGTTCAAACCCTCTGTACCAGTATCAAAAACGTTTGGAACTAATTTCTTTGTATGTAAAGATGAATCTGCAAAAAAAATCTACCATAATATGCTTAACTAGAGAGAGAGAGAGAGAGAGAGAGAGAGAGAGAGAGAGAGAGGAGGTTATGCTTTTAAAAGGGAAAGATCCTCAATAACATAAATGTTTCTAATACAAATACTGACAATATTTCACCAATAATTCGGAGTGAAAATGCTGAGAATAGAATATAAATGTAACATACCATATTTCAATATGGATTCGGGTGAGTTGTAGTAATCCGACCTAAAACTATTACTTTTATTTTTGAGATTTCGAAAAAAGAAATCTTTAAATGCTTAAACAATCAACAAACTTTTCCTTATAAGAGCAGTCAGCTACGGATTTTTTTCTTGAAAGTATAGGTGACCTTATCATTAGTGATATATATTATATATATATATATATATCTATCTATCTATCTATCTATCTATCTATCTATCTATATATATATTATATATACATATATATATATATATATATATTTAGAGCTAGTTGGGCAGAGTTCTTGGAAGTATATCTTCCTATGTACTTATGATGATGATCATTAATTTTATTAATTTTACATAATAATAATTGCAGATTGGCACCGTCGTTCAATTAGTTCATTATGCATGTTGCATAAGATTTTTCATAACTCTGACCATCCTTTACATTCAGATCTCCCTGGACAATTCTATCCTGTTCGTAATGCTAGGGCAGGCAGTTAATTCTAATAGCCAGGCCTTCTCCATCATGAGGCTCAATACTACACAGTATTCTAGAAGTTTTATTCCAGTTGTTTACCAAGTTGTGGAATGATCTTCCCAATCGGGTAGTTTGAATCAGTAGAACTTCAAAGGTTCAAAGTTGGAGCAAATGTTTTATGTTGACCAGGGCTGACATGGGTCTTTTTATAGTTTATATATGATATATCTGTTTTTGACGTTGTTAATAGTTTATATAGGACATATCTGTTTTGGCTCTGTTACTGTTTTTAGAATGATATATTGTTAATTTATTCTCATCCTTATTTATTTCCTTATTTCCTTTACTCACTGGGCTATTTTTCCCTATTGGAGCCATTGGGCTTATAGCATCTTGCTGTTCCAGCTAGGGTTGTAGCTTGTCTAGTAATAATAATAATAATAATAATAATAATAATAATAATAATAATAATAATAATAATAGGCTGAGGATGACAGAAGTTATGACGAAAGCTACCAAATAAAGATGATGATAGCAGCATTGACCATTTTATTTCTACTTAAATTGCGATTCCCGAGAGGAAACCCAACTACAACTATAATACACACACACACACAAACACACACACACATATACACACACACACATATATATATATATACAGTATATATATATAATATTATTTATTTATTTATTTTATCGTGCGCCAAATAGAAACACTAACTGCAATCAACCAACTGATTTAGATACAAAAAGAAAACAGAACTTTCCTCAACACACCAAACCACCAAATATAGAGAAATCTTTTTTTTTTCTCTAGAACTCCGTAATTTTTCCAAATATCGCAAGCGTGGGGTCACAACCACGCCGGAAACTCCTATTTTCACACTTCATGCTCAAGGTCCTTCATGTATAATCCAAAGCCGGCGTGGTCATCAGCATATAAATATTTACTTAAAAAGGGCACGGCAGGGGGAGGTTGAGGAAAGATACAAAAACCTTTCGGCCTACAGAGGCCCATAGAAAGAGGGCACCCAGCCAGGAGAGGGAACATAAACAAAAGCAAACCTTCTGGAAGCAGCCATACGCTAAAAATATTCACAGTCCTTGGAGACCTTAAACGCAAAAAATTCCGCATCGGAAAAAGTAATAAGCTGTCCGGTACGACCTATACACAATCACATCAGGGCCAAAAAGGAGCAAAGGAAAGGGGGGGGGGGGGGAGGGGGGGGGGTGTTAGGGGTAAGGGGTTGACTGCCCTCACGAAAACACCCAGGCCATAGCAACACTGCCTGTTAAGAAAATTTATCTGAGGTGCTAGGGGCGCCCCTGGGCTGAGGCGGAATTTATGTCGGTTTAGAATGCGCTGTTTTGGTCGTCTTATCTCCGCCGACTTAATGTGGAAAGTCTCTCTCATCTGGGATAAACTTGCAAGGAGAGAGAGAGAGAGAGAGAGAGAGAGAGAGAGAGGGGGAAATGATGATGACTGAGAAATTACACACGTTCCAGACGATGAATGGCTGTAAAAGAGATTAGAAAGAACGGATATCTGTACAAAGTAACAGCGGCCATCGTTCCCCCACCAAAAGAAAAGGTGACGTAATGAATAAGGGGCATCTATGGAATAAAAATAAAATAGACCCAAGAAGAGAACGGGGAAAAACATTTAATGGCATAAAGGGAAAAACCCTCCAGAAGAAAAAAAAAGAAGACAATAAAGGTACAAATAAAAAGGGGTACAAAAACGGAAGAAATTAAAACGACCAGAGGAACGGTAAGAAAAAGTGATGTAATAAAAAGGTACAAAAAGATAAATAAATAAATATGAAAATCCAAAATGAAACACACTTGCAAGAGGTATGTGATTTTAGAGGGATTTAAATCGAAAGGCAACTAGGTCCGACTAATCGCTTTACTTATCAATACTAAATAAGTTGTTACATCGTGACACACACACATATACATTATATATATATATATATATATATAATATATATATATATATATATATATAAGAGAGAGAGAGAGAGAGAGAGAGAGAGAGAGAGAGAGAAGTCTTTTGATACATAATTCACACACTGTTACTGTTAATTGTGAACTCTTCAGGAAAAATCGTGAAATTACTATTTCCTGGTTAAACAGTGTAAAACAACTTATTCATTTATTTACTAGATTACACTCCAGAATGTTATCTGTAAATACAGATTTACCTCAAAATCGAAATGGTGGCATTGTAAGAAATCTATGTCGCGCATTTAACCCCAATTTTACTTGTTTCGGTTAGCAGCGGGAATTTCATTATGAAAACTAATAAATAAAATGGCCAATAGAGCCTGGTCACAATTTAATGACAGAGCTTATGATTTATTCATCCGTTACACTATGTTGTAATCGATATTTAAATGAGTCTTTCATAAGGAGTTTGATGTGGCCGCGCCAGTTTTCATTACTGGATGGTCTTGTGTACCTTTATCGTGTAAAGATATTATTATATCAGCTTAAGCATAATTTTAATAATAACGAGAGAGAGAGAGAGAGGGAGAGAGAGAGAGAGAGAGAGAGAGAGAGAGAGGAGAGAGAGAGGGTGGTGTTAGATAATGTGGCTTCAACAATACGTGGGTGTTGAGAAGTGGGTGAATGTAGGAGTATTGTGGGTGTCCTGCATTGTCCAACCTAATATACTAGAAGATGAAGAAAAAGAAGGAGGAGGAACAGGGAGAGAGAGATAAACGTAATATTTATTCATTTCTATTGTTAGTGTATGTAGTAATCCACTTAATCTATATAAAGCTTGAGGTTTGGCAGTGGCATTTTTAATGCAAATATTTGATGAATATTTAAAAGGCAAAAATATATAAAGGCTTTAAAGTCAACTGAACGACGGGGGAACATATTCTTGCAAAATCACAATTGATATATATATATATATATATATAAATGAGAGAGAGAGAGAGAGAGAGAGAGAGAGAGAGAGGGAGAGAGAGAGAGACGCTTGAAATCCGTTGAGCAAAGGTAAAGTACTCTATATTTAGCTTTCTGAATAAGTCATGTAGAATAAATCACTAATTTCGGAACTTTAGAAATTGTCTAAGTAATCACAAAATGTAGCATGAATATCGAAACTACATATACCTAAAAATAAAGTCCGTTTAATCTACAAAAAAAGTAAAAGATGACAGCAAAAATAGTATTAATCCGTTGAATTTTTATTTGCATGCATCTTGTATACATATTCATAATTAAATAGCTAACAAACACACACAAACACCCATATACACACACACACACATATATATATATACAGTATATATATAAAAATATATTTATATATATTGTATGTGTGTATGTATGTATTTGACAAGTTTTATCTCTTAAGTAAATATCATAAATGCTAATGCACATGTGGTATCAATATTCCTATGATAACACTTTTTTAATTTTCTGTACTTGTTATGTCTTATCGGTAAAGTTTTGAATGAAAAAATTAAAGCTATTACGGTACATGGGGTACGATTGCCCTTGTATTTTTTACAGTGTATCCATAGAAAAATATTCACATGCTAATGAAAACATTTATCATAAAAATAATAACACTTCTATGTGTCCGTGAGTTAACTGTAACCACAGAATATTTTACATTACAATAGCCATACATAAGTAAAAAATATTTTATCTTTTTATTGAAGACACCGACCATCTCTCTGTAACAAAAATGTTTTACTTCTACTTCATATAGTGATTAGTATTTTTTTCTTTTTTACAAAGTGACACCCCCTTTTGTCACTATCAAAATCTTTCCTTTAACTAAAAAATATCCAGATCTATGAACTAATGGAGGGCAGTAGCGAATTTGTCCCAAAGCATTTATTGTACCCTTGCGTGAACCGATACATGGGGATTATTACGTAACCCACTTAGCATGCCATCATCTTGCTCCAGCTATCCAAATACACAAGAGCTCTCTCCCGCTCTCAAAATGCTTTCGCTTACTGTAGACCTTCACCCCCCCTCCCGCTTTTTATTTCTAAAGGCAATGTCTATTCGTCCATTATTGAGGATTGTAGAAAGTGAAGGGAAAATTAAATAAGTGTTACTAACATTCCGTTAAAATTCATATCATCAAACAATCCTAAGTAAAATAAACGGCATTGATGAAGTATTCCTCATCCCATGGTAGTGCAGTAAGTCTCTCTCTCTCTCTCTCTCCTCTCTCTCTCTCTCTCTCTCTCTCGCCAAAAGAATAACAAGCCTTTCCACTTTTCTATATGACATTAATTGCGAAAAACTTTCTAGCCAAACGTACTCCCGTCAACCAATTTCATATTTGACTACAACCAATTATAACGCGACGTCTGAAAAAACATTCCAAGTCTCTTATTTTCTCTCGTCTCCCTTTCCTGTGTACCCATAGAGAGTCAACCCCATTACTCCCCCACAGGGCTAGGTCAAAAAAATAAAAAATGGGCTGTACCCTAATTATCACGGGAGGGAAGCTGGGGACGGTACCAATGAACCCTGAGATCTACAATATATATTTGCATATACAAACACACACAGAAGCATTATATATATATATATATATATATATGTGTGTGTGTGTGTGTGTGTGTGTGTGGGAACTGACACTCAATAGGATATATAAAATTTCATAAAATAAGAGATGAAGCTATCGATTTTCATTACTTCAGTACAGGTTCACAACGGAACACAAAAATGTGTAGGGTGTACAGAAAAACATTCCTGTATGCACACTATATGTGAACCACTCTAAAACCAATGTGCTTCTGAGGTTAGGAGTACTCAAATGCACAACGTAACGAGAGAGAGAGAGAGAGAGAGAGAGAGAGAGAGAGAGAATATTTCCATAATTTTTTTCTTCATTGGACGCTCTTTTTATATAAAATCAGATATCTGTCCTTTTTTTATAGTCATGATGCCAGACTTATGCTGAATTGTATAAAAGGCAATAAATCTGTGACTGGGACATCCTTGACTTTGCAGAAGTCACTTTCTTTAGCTTAGGAGAGAGAGAGAGAGAGAGAGAGAGAGAGAGAGAGAGAGAGTTTTCATAACTGCGAAAAGTGCCTCTTCCCTTAAGATAATGATCTACTAAAATTATAAAAATCTTGAAATATCTGTAGATATGATTGAAGTCACCTTAACTTAGATAAAAAAGAACCTGGCTCATTTCAGCCGTATAAAGAGATTAAGATCAGAGGGAAAAGAAACCCATTAAAAATGGCTGATTCGACTTTGACTCCTGGATCTGTCCCTTTGTAATGAAGAGGAAAGATGATGTGTAACGATAGCATGTCACCTGAGAATGACCGCCTGAGGGTTATCGTTGGCTAGTCGAAGTTTAATCAGAGTAAAGGATATAATTTCTACGATAATGAAAAACCCGCGAGAGAGAGAGAGAGAGAGAGAGAGAGAGAGAGAGAGAGATGCTGATTAATTCAAGGTAAACTGGAAGTACTAACGCAGTAAAACTTTTATCATAAAAATAAATAGTGTTTTAACAAAGAATGTATTATCAAAGAATGTTATAACAAAGAACAAACACATTTTTTCACGGGTCGGACAAATCATACATTAATTTTCTATTTGGTTTTACCAATAATTCATTTCCATAAATTATCGGTATAAGATGAAAAAGCCCATATTAGTTAATCATAGTATCTATAGATTTTTACTCTCCAAGGTTTGAATAATTAATTATTTTTTTAAAAATAAACCACTAAAATATTTCAAGAATATTTAATTGAGGTACCCTTCGGATACATGGCATAAACCAACACCCAACAAAAATTCTAATTATTATAGTTTTATATATATATATATATATATATATATATATAGATATATATATATCTTTTTGGTCATGCTCGGCTCTTCCCGTCGCTTGGATAGGGGGATGTAGTCATACCCTGGTAAGAGGAGAGGTGCGTGTGTGCGCATATCTATCTAAATATTTAACTGTCATTTTTAGGGGTCGTGTAAACTAGTCAAATAACATACGCCTCTTAAGGCACTGGATAAAATGGTAACGTATTCTCCACCCGGTTGGGACTTCTGCTTGATCTAAGAACATAGATGTTGTGATATTCAAATATATATATATATATATATATATATGAGTAGGTCGCGATATTAAAATGTTGGGCGTTTGTTATACAACTCATAATCTCATGGCCTTAAAAGACCAACATTTCCAGAAAAATATTATATAATGACAACTTGTAGAAGTAAAGGGATGTTGGAAACTTTTTAGACGATGGAAATGCTCTCTCTCTCTCTCTCTCTCTCTCTCTCTCTCTCTCTCTCTCTCTCACACACACCCAGGTGATTCTGACAAGCTATCGTCTTAAATTTATCTCCTTGTCGAACACAAGTTTGTGAGAGACGTAAAAGAATGGAAAAAAAGGTGACAAGAAAAAACTTAACAAGTTTAATTGGAGACTCTCTCCTCTCCCTCCAACTACGACAAATATCTTGTATAAGTTTAGCGAAAGAAAAGAAATAAAACTTCAATGGCTAAGAAAAAGGGGGGCTGTAAAAATGTCTCTTAATTGGCAGGGGTGAATACCTGCGCACTGAGCGGGGAATAATGGAATATAAATATTAATTTGCGTTTGAGTGATTGCCCTTCAGATGATAATCGTTACTATATTCGAAAGAGATCTGGAGAGAAATCAGCGGAAGTGATATCATCACAAATATTAGATCCCAAATACAGTAATAAATTTGAACACATTAGGTACTTGATCTAAATAATTGTAACAACCGGCGTAGTTTTAATCACAGTAATTGTTGCTATGCACAAGGCAATAAAGAAAAATTTGTTTTAGATCACAGAAAAAGGTGAATCACATCCTTAAAAATATTTAATATAAAAATAACCGTTAGGAATTTATTACTATATGTAACTGATGTATAATATATAAATAGTCGATAAATTACGAAATGATTAAATCAGAAAGAAAATTAAAATTTTAGCAAATATGTATCATTTTCTTTTAAGAGATTAAAAAAATTAAACATTAGAACCAAGCTTCATAAATATCTTGAAAACAGGTCAGGGGCAAAAATCGGTTTTTCATTTTGAAGATAAGGGGAACTGAAGCATGTATGCCCAATATAATTAAAAATTCGCTAAAATAGCTAAATGACATCCCGGGGAGTGCAAACCTCCGCCACCTATTTCCAGCCCCCCCCCCCCAAATGAATAGCATTCGAGTAAGTCTTAAAACAATAATAAACTATTTGACGAAGTCCCACTAAATTCAACTAAAATCCACCATAAACTGCAAGATATCTTGTGGACAGGAAGTTAATGACAGAAAGCAAAGCTTATAAAGAGATGCAAGTAAATACTATATTGGGAAGCAATGACTGTGATGAAAATAATTAAATTATTTCAAGAAATTAGATGGATAATAGAATGAAAGATTCTATTTTAAAGAAAAAAAAGACATGACTCCCATACAAAGTTAGAAAAAAAACGAAAAAAAAAAAACTAAAAAAAAAATTCTTTTTCAAGCTCAAATGTAAACCAGAATAAAAATTATGTATTAATAGGCTGCACAGATAGTGGATCTTATCTCTTTAGTAATAGGTCTACAGTATGTTATCAAATTGAAACAGGTTCAGTGCAGAAAATATCTATGATATAGGAAGATATCTATTGTTTGACTACATGATCATAACAATAAAAAGTACGAATTTGAAGACATTACTGGAATTTACATAAATTTCAAGTCTATAAAGAAAATTATATATATATATATATATATATATATATATATTTGTACACACACACGAGACAGTCTCCGACACTTAAGAGCGAGAAATTCTCTGCAGTTCAGATGTGGTAAAAAAATGACAAATGTAGCGTTTTTAATAAATGATAAAGTCAGTGTCCCACAGGGGAAACCCCAACTAAAACAAGATCATTTAAAAATGGAAGTTTTGAGAAGCGAAATACCGGCACGAATGACTTTTCCCCTCGGATACAAATAAAAGCCAGTTTTACCCGAGAGCCATGAGCATGTCCTAAACTTTTCATTTTATTTTCCGAGCCTCCTCCTCTGCTCCTCCTCCTCCTTCTTCTTCTTCTTAATCTTCTGGTATATTTTTGTCTCCTTCTGTCTTAACTGGAAAGAATGACGCTTCATTGAAAACTTAATTAAAGTGGCCGAACTCTATTATGGGGAGAACAAGAATCATCGGAAGTGAAGATTAAAAACCCACTGACTGAAAAACCTTTTGATCTGCGACGAAAGATCCCCAAAGCCACGAGACCCTCGGGCAAGCCTTTGGGCCGGGATGCTTACGAAAAGAAAAAAAGAAGAAGAATTAGGACGACCAACATTGAAAAGGAAATAAAAGAAAAACTAGAGTAAAGAGGACAGGTAGAAGGAACAATAATGCGAATGTTCGTATGAGTTTAAACAAAAGGAAAACTCAGGAGTAAATGGAAGGGAAGATGGTTTTGACTTCATGAGCCTTGCAGCTTCTCTCGCCATTGTCGGTTCCAGAAGGAATCAACAAACTGAAGGTCTCGAAGTCTGCCGCACGACACCAAGACCAGGCAATGCCTCCGATGTCAATAAGGGTGAAATTCGGACCTATTATCAGCACGTATCAACCCTTGAAGCAGCCGAGTATGTTCGATCTCTCTCGCTGGGAAGCAACCATTAACCTTCTGATTCCCCAGGAGCTCTGAGCTAACGAAGTTATCAAGGGGAAATTCCCCATTTCGTATGACACAACTTTTTCGATTTTATCTTTTCCTCGTCTTATTATATGAAAAATTGGGTTAAATATACAGTAGGTTCGGGATAATCATGGAAAGAAAGGTTCTGAAAAGAAAGACTTGAAAAAAATAGTACTTAAGAGATCAGAATTTTTTCATTTGTCTTATAATGAAAGATTTCAAAGAACTGTGTAAAAACCCATTTTCGAAGGAAAGAAATTATTTTACAAACCTAGCGCACACAGAGAGAGAGAGAGAGAGAGAGAGAGAGAGAGAGAGGAGAGAGAGATATATATATATATATATATATAATTTCTCAGTACCCACCCCCAGCACATAAATTCTCCGTATCCCAGCCACAATATTTCTCGGCATCCCCCACCTTAACTCTTATGTATCCCCAATACATAATTTCTCTGTATCCCACACCAAATAATCTTTATGTATCGCCCTACCAGATTATCTGTATCACCTTATCTTACCACATTTTAATCAATAATTTCTTTTAACGCACACAACAACTGGTTCTATTTTAAGCCCCTCCAAGATGAGTTAACAATTATCCACTCATTAAACCAAAGATCTGAAGTCAACCCATAATTGACATCATTATAACAAAACGCTGATGTGAAGATCATCATTTGTGCCAATGATCTCAATGCCAAGTTAGCAGCCAAAGCATGTATAAAAAATATCGAAGAAGAGTGTACTGGAATAGGCTGAAAACTTGATCCCAAGCTGATGGAGATCACTCCTCCATAATCCGAGTATTTTCAATATAATGATCATTTGCAAGTTTCCACCAACCTCCGAATATGGATGGCGAATGGAATGTAAGCATAAATACTGGCAACAAATGAAGCTACCATAGGAATAAAGATCTCTACCAAATCTACTTCAGTACTGCGGGACAATTATTATGGGCTACAACGTTGCTTGATGCCACTAACTAAGTATGCCATTAACAGAATAGTCATCTGTAAGGAAAATATCAGCAATTTAACAAAATAAACAAAGACCACTTAAATCTGTATCAACAATTTATAAAAATATTCTTAGGACATACTACTTTCCGAGTAAATACATTGTCTAACAAACGAGTATTTACTTACCCAATTGATTTTCGTTAAAAGGTACATTCAAAAACATATAAACCGACAGAGAATTCAACAAGATCATATTTATGACCAAAAACAATGAATAACTAAGTCAAATGAACACAGCACAGCATAGTTTAGGTCAAAGGACAAACATTTTAATGCTATCCGAAACACTAATCAATGAATCCTTGTGTATACGATGTGACATGTCTGTATATATGTTCCTTTGACGACACTGTCTTTTTTTTATTGTAAACAGAGAAAGTGAGATCTTTAACAATAACTCCGTAACAACACTATTTTCTTTTTGAAAAAAAAAATGTCTTTCTATTTCTTCGTAAATGAATGCTTACATTTTTGTTTTATTTTGTAAATATATATATATATATATATATATATATATATATATATATATATATATATATATACATATACATATATATATATATATATATATATATATATATATATATATATATATATATACACACACGATTACACCAACCGCCGTATGCACACATACAGAATTAGCACCGTAATTTTCTGGGAAATATTTTATGTCATCACTTGATACAATAAAATATAAACCAATGAAAAATAAAAGAATTAAGTTAGTTGTCCAATATGAACCGAAAACGCACAAAATATGTGGTATGGTAAAATAGATAGAATGGATATGGAAATGAAAACGGAAACATTGAAATGATAATTCAACAGAAAAAGAGTGAAATTTTTTATCTAAAAATACTTATAGAAAATGAAAAAAATCATCAAAACTAAATATAATAAAAAAGCAAAACCGCACAAAACTCCAAAAAAATATTCAAAAAATAAGAGTATAAAATAAAAGATATTAAAAACAATATCAAATATTTAATGAAGTCTCGACTAAATCAGAATAAACAGCCAAAATACACGAAATAAAAGGAAAAACACAAACTCCGCGAAAACTAAAACCAGATGACAACCACAAACAAACCAGAAAACTAAAAGTGCAAACCAAAATAAACGCGAAATCAAATGATAAACTAAATCAAATTAAAAATACAACCGAAAAATAAGCGAACATAAAAAGAAAAATAACAAAATTAGATGAAAAACTATTGATGCCAAAACAAGTATTTGAGGTACACAGCACAAAAGCATTCCCCTTGTTCCAGCGTCCTTGCCCCCACCGAGATATAAGAAGGGGGGGGGGGGTATTTTAATTGGGGACTGCAGCAATGCTGTGTCTGCGTATACTCACTAATGTCTCCGGAACGAGGGAGGTCTGGAAAGCATTCTCTGACTTTGTTTATAATAATTTCTCATTATTAGTAATGATTAATATTGAACATTATTATTATTACTAGGGTATCCGAGCCATCAAATAGGATATCTAAGTATTTAGATAGATATGCACACACGCACGCACAGATTCAACCCTTCCCATCCCCTCCTCCTTTACCAACTACAACCAGCTGGTTTGGTCATTTTTGCGAGTGTGTCTTCAGGAGTGTACCACTTGGGATATCTCCTCTCGCCAGGGCATGACTACTCTCTCTCCCTTCTGGGCGAGACAGGTTTATATGTATATGTATATGTATGTATATGTATGTATGTATATATATATATATATATATATATATATATATATATATATATATATATATATATATATATATATATATATATGGTCTATATTATACGGGGGAGATTATCATTATCGTATAATTTCTTATCATTAATTTCACATGATAACTTGTGGGAGATTACCTAAAGAAAGATTTTGATCTCTCGTCTGCAAAGTAAGGAAATCATTATTTATTGTTGCAACAAAAGGAGCATCAAACTTTCATTTATTACCTAGATGTACTGCTTACAGTCACTTCACTTCCCTAGTTCTTAAATAGACTAAACTACAGATACTTGAGTATTTCTGGGAGTCACTGGCCATTGGCAAGTAAATATTTAGAATATTTGCAATTTGATTTCTTTAGCAACAATTACAAACAGCAAAAAAGTAATAATAATAATAATAATAATAATAATAATAATAATAATAATAATAATAATAATACCGAGGCTATAAGAACGAATATAAGGATAAAAATGCCGCGAAACAGTAAAATCCAAAATAACCCAAATTCCTCATATACGCACATGCAAAGCAAACCAGACTTCCTTGATGATTTAAAGACTGCAAAAGCATCCCCTCCTCGGGGGGTGGAATGGCATTGAGGGAGGAGGGGCAGCACGGCCATTAAAGGGAACTCGCAGTCGTTACTTGGAAGGAGGAGGTCAAAACAAAAATATTTGTGTTTTGTTAAACCATTTTATGGCCAGGTATATTTGCATGTCAAATTTACGGGATGACGAACCCTGGAATCGCAGACGCTATTTCATTATCGGTACGGGGGGAGAAGAAGACTTATTTCGATTTACTTTCAACTGCCGCGTCTCTCCCCGCTTACGCCTTCGCCGTAATGCCCTGTCTCTGGTTTATCAAATGATTTGTTTGTCTTGTTTTTGTTTCTTTCTTCTTTCTCTCTCTCTCTCTCTCTCTCTCTCCTCTCTCTCTCTCTCTCTCTCTCTCTCTCTGATTAGACATCTCTCTCCATCTCCAGCCAGTATGTGACGTCCCCTTCTCTCGTATTCCTTCTCCCCGCTATTTCCGCTCCCGTCACTTCTTCTCTTCCTCTTTCTTCTTCCTTGAAATCTCTCTCTCTCTCTCTCTCTCCTCTCTCTCTCTCTCCTCTCTCTCGTGCCCTTTTCGCTGTCTCCCCTGGCGACCAAACCATCAAATCAGACCCAGGCCATGTTGCCTACTTCGCGTTCCCTCAACCCATCCTTTAACTCCCCCCGCCCCCTTCTCATCTTCCCCTCCCGCCACCCCCCCCCCCAGCTTCCTTATCCCAATACCACCTTTATGATGCAAACTCCCCATTCCCCAAATGCCCCTGGACCATCACCCCATACCCTCGCTAAAACCCCCCTGTCCCAGAAGTCCCCTCCCCCCATTTCCCGAATCAATCTCATGTGTGAGGGGAGACGTCGGCTGACCGGACGCCTGTCTGTCATACGAATTGTCGCACGATTCTGATGATACTCCTCCTGAAGAGGATGTGCCCTATGGGGGAGGTAGTAGAAGGGTAGGGAGAGGAGGTGGAAGGGGGGTTGTGCGTAAATTGGGAAGGAGGACTGAAAAGTACATCAGGAAGCTACTGCAAGATAAATATGTATGTAAAATATGTTGCGACCTAATGGTATATAATATATAAAAACATATTGCTAAATTTTATAAAATTATAATGGAGAGAGAGAGAGAGAGAGAAGAGAGAGAGAGAGAGAGAGAATTTAGTAACAGGAACGGAGGAAAACTCATAAGAGCTATAGACACTCATAGCATTCTGGATTAAGTGGACTATTTGCACATAACTTTATCTGCTATACATACCAACTAGTGTTAAAGTTTTTATAACTATATTCTGAAATGGCTTCTACATAAAACACACAGTGGTGCAACAGAACTCTTAAAATTATGAGCAAATCCATAGTTCCTAATTACCCAGTATGTGAGGGATACAAGTACTATACTTCAAGATCATACTTGAAAATAATATGAGATATAAAACGTTTCCCATTGTTAGATTATTTCCTAATTATTTCAAATAATATTTCCCGTAATTGAAACTTGTATAAATATGAAACTGATCCGGATATTTTAAGAATAAACCCCATATCTAATTTACTAATTATAAATTCAATTTCATTACCTCAATAAAAAATAAAAATAAATATTCCGTTTATCAAAATCAAAGATGTTTCACGATATAAAGGCGTTTGGTTTTAGTTTATAGTATCATCAGAATAGATACTCACCAGAAAGTCAACCGGGCAAGCCCAACCTCCACCGTAGTGCCTAACACAGCAGCGGCCTCTCCAGTAAACAGCTAAAACTCACGGTCCCGGGCTAGGGTCGATCCTCATGTCATGTGAATGACTGACGAACGCGTTACCACCGTACTAGCCAGGAGGCTAGGTTTTACTTCCCGTTATATCCCATGTAGCCAATAAAATCTTCAATAATGTCGTGACTGGATAGAAATACGCAAGTGTACATACATCGCTATCATGAGTAGCAATAATATTCTAACACACACAAAAAAAAAAAAATATCAATAAATCTTAAAAATAACAAGAGTACGTAGAAAAACAGAAAATCGTTGTTTACCGACCAAGAAGAAAAAGAATTCTTTCAGCTTTAAAGTTAAATGGGGTAAAGTAAAATCCCCTTTGCAAATTTAATAAAGTAAGGATATTATTTAGAAAATGAGATACAAAGAAACATACCAAAATAGCAACTAAAGTGTCCAATTTAATTTACGAGTTTTATGATAGCTTGCCAAGCAAATTCAATAGAAATAAGCACGTAAAACATAGAGAAAAAAGAGAGAAAGAAAAAAAAATAAGGCAGCCTCATTTAGGAGTCCCATATTAAGGTCTTCCGATTTTTAGCATCTAATCAATAGGCAGTAAGCGATCCATTACGCATTCCTCCGCTATTACATATTATAATTTTATTCTGGTATGAGGTAATACATCGGTGTGATAAGTGAAAAAAGAATATTGCATTGAATAAATCGTTTAACGAATAACTTTAAAAGAAATGAAGTCTCAATTATTGCCAAATTAACTGCACCATTTCTACAAATTTTCCAACACCTTTCTACAGAGCTAGATGGCCAGTAAATGAATGGATTGACTCGTCATAATGGTTAAATCACTAAGAAAGAAAGAGTATATGCAATTTTCGCAAAAATGGAGTAGGACGCTATTACGTACCGAAAGTTATTCCTTTTTAGATCAGACTCGAGAAATTCTTACGTAAAAAGGAAAACAGATAATAAAAATAGGTCAGTACCTCCCCGTCCCAATTCGAAAACAATAGCAGATGCTAGGTGGGTGGGTAAGTGGGTATTAGTTAAGGGGAAGAGGTGCCCCGTGTGATAATAGTTTGTTTATGAGTGGAGGTGGACAGACACAGACGAGAGAGAGAGAGAGAGAGAGAGAGAGAGAGAGAGAGAGAGAGAGAGAGAGAGAGAGAGAGAGAGAGAGAGATGCTTCTGATGCGTGCGTGGATGCATAAGTTGCATTAAGGAGGTTTGTGATGGGAGGGGGGAGGAGGATGCACGTGCCGCAGCATGTGCGTGTGCCTGCAAAAGGTGCACACCAGCAACCTTGCGATTCTCCCCTCCCCCTCCCTTTGGTCAATAACAGAGGCGCCGACGTGACCAGACCTTTCGTCGTCTACTGTTATACTCCATCACATACTTGGAAGAACACCTGGACTACGGTCGCTCACGCTGCCAATCAACTGCGGGACCGACCGACTGAGGTACGGCGCTCGGACAAAGAACCTTATTCATTATGCACACGTATAAAAGCAGATTCTTCAGTATATGCTCATCTCTTTGATTTTTTATTTTGCCTGGCGCCAAGTAAGATGAGTATGAGCATTAGATAATTCAAACATGAATCTATTCCATAAAAGCAGAAATTTTACCTGAAGATTAAAAACAATCAACAAAACTTTCATCATTGTTCGACCATGTTTCTTCTAACTTTCTCATTACATTACGTGACATCAAGAAAGGTATCGATAATAACACCAGCAGTGATAACGGACGTGGAAGCTTTACCTTTACGAATAAATCATGTTAACCAAATTTAGGACGAAGTTCATGTAAAAACCATGCAACACAGCTCGTGTCTTACGAAATTATGTGGACCATCAAATGGCAACAAAATAACACGCATGTAAACAAGCAAACACACACACATACACACACACACACATATATATATATATATATATATATATATATATATATATATATATATATATATATATATATATATATATATATATATATATATATATACAGTATATATATTAGGATATATTAGGTAACTGACAAAAAGTTCTTTCTCCGATATCATCATATTATCTACTTTTATATATATATATATATATATATATATATATATATATATATATATATATATATATATATATATATATATATATATATATATATATAAGTAGATAATATGATGTCATCGGAGAAAGAACTTTTTGTCAGTTACCTAATATGAAGCCGATGATATTTTGGAGTTTCATGAAACTGGCAATATGTAACAAAGGAAACATAAGAGACACTGACAATATTTAAGGTAAAATATCATAAATATGACAACATATTTCCTTAGATTATCTTAAGCTCATTGATTTTATTTTTTTCTGCTAAGTCTTGTTTTTATATCATATAATTCGTAATTTATACCAAAATACTACACAAAAGATTGCGGTAAAAATCATCTCATTTCAATTATTCTTTTCAGTTTAATGAAACACAGAGAGGGCACAGCAGTTGGAAGCGACAGTTGTGAAAACAAATAAATAACAAATGCAGGGTTAAGCGAAAGTTCCTCGAAGAGACAGTACTAAAATATAAACATCCTCAGCCCTACCCACAAGATATTTTTCTTTTCTGTAGTGATAGGAAGAGAACAGGAAATTTGGACGAAGACGACGATGAAGAATAGCCAAGGGACGAGAAAGAGAAAGAGGAAGGTTTACATTTAAAATTCTGTTAGGACTATAAGCGGATAATTTAGAGGGCAGTAGGACCCAAATCTCCTCCAACAGTTCATCTAAACTTGTGCATGAGGTCAATACCACATTCTCAAACAATTAAATAAAAGACCTAAAAGAGACAAGTGATAATAATAAAGATCTCCTTAACACTACATGGATATTGTTATTTTTCGTATTTTCTTGTTAAATTAATTACACCACCAAATACCTTGAAATCCGCTGGGAAATGTTTCTCAGCCAATTGTGCCGAGATGAGAGTTTTTCTTGAATATGGATCAAGTATGTGAAATCACGAAAACAATTCAAACAAATCTAAAGTATTAGACGGAGTAGTTTAAGTAGCACCAAGGATATAGCTAATCTCATATCTACTGAAAAACGTGTTCCAGATCACAGTCTACGGAATGACACGGACCACAGGTTTACTTTTATGTCAAGTCAAATAAGTAAAAACTTCCTAAAAGTTTTGTGTGTGAGTGATAGATAGAGAGAGAGAGAGAGAGAGAGAGAGAGAGAGAGAGAGAGAGAGAGAGAGAGAGAGAGAGAGAGAGAGAGAGAGAGAGGCGCCCATGACAAGAGACCTTTCCATTGTTTAAAGGTACGCTGCGTAGAGAGAAGCTTCATAGAATAAGAAGTTTCAAGACGATTGGAGATATATTCATACAGGACTCGAAGTTCTACCAAAATTAAAAATAAAATATTACCTACAGGAATGCGTGTATACTCAATGTGCCATAGTTCACTTGTATTGCCACCGACCGTTGCACAGCCTTTTGCATTAAGGATCCAAACAAAATTGACAATATACATATATAAAGAAACTATAAAAAATGAAGATTCGCTTTACCTTAGGACCAAAATATCCTGACATGAGCAGTTTCCCTTGAAACATAGAGATATAACATCAATATTAATCATTACTTTTTTGTTGACGAGAGAGAGAGAGAGAGAGAGAGAGAGAGAGAGAGAGAGAGAGAGAGAATTTACAGTTGGTTGCAATAAAGTGTTGATCTTATGACTTTGCCAAGTAAACAAGATTAACTTTAGAATTTTTCCGGTCAACTGGAATGCGTTTAACATTGGAACAATACATTCTCCACCGTTCTCTTTAAACTCTATTTCTCTCTCGCTTACACATACACAAATGCACAATCCAAATAAACACACAAGTGAGTTCTCATAACGATAAAAGCAAAAACATACACACGCACACGCAAAGTACACACAGGTTTATGCTACGTCATGCCATCTAATACGCCGGAACACAACACAATCAATAAGTGACTGCAGAGTCACAATCTTGCCTCTGAAGTTCAATAACAACCCCCGCTGTACCTTCGGCCATGGCTGGGACACCTTTTCAGCGTATTATGTTCGCTGTGACAACAAGCAGACACTAAGGACACAGCATAGTCAAATACTGCACAAGAGGTCGTCTGCATGCTGAGCAATACGATCGGAGGGTTAGGTGCTCTTTCATTCAAAGTCGACTAAACTTTTTATAGTTTAGTCGACAGAATGAGATAAAATTATATCCAACCATTCCTATTGCATTTACAAAATGCAGTCGGCATTATTATTGTAAGTTTACCACAGTATATATATATATATATATATATATATATATATATATATATATATATATATATGTGTGTGTGTGTGTGTATGTGTGTACATACATACATACATATATGTATATATATATATATATATATATATATATATATATATATGTATATATGTGTATATATATACATACACATACACATAAATATATATATATATATATATATATATATATATATATATATATATATATATATAATGTATAAAACATATTATTATTGTATAAACATCCCATATGGGTTCATGGCTTTCGATTATAAACATAAAATACAGCAATATACAATATCAACAATAACAATAATCAGTAATAATAATAACCGAAAGGGAAAAACCCAACATGACTCTACCCCCTGCCAACGCATTCGCCATGCGAACAGCGATAACCTATCGTTCACACTCCAGGGCTAAATGGGGACTGCACACCACGTTCCGTCACACTATATCACCAATATTATCCCATTTCCGCCGCCCATTAAATGTGTACGCGTATTATACATGAGGGGGCAGAAGGACCTCGTTCATTCCGTTACAGTGACGATAAATGTCCTTGGAACCGACGACTTCGGTGATTTCAAAACGGTCGAGGGGGTGGAGAAGTGCTTGAAGATCTCGTTGGTCTCATTGCGATGGCAATTAAGGCATATCAAGGACAACTTGGATATACTCAATATGCCTGTGGTCAGTACGTAAAACGGGGTGGACAAGCTGGTATCACAGCTTCGTTGACGAGTTATGAGGAAATGTTGCTTTCAAAGTGCTGAATCTCACTTCTGGAAACTTGGCGAGGTTTTTTGGTTCTCTAATTTCTTGAGAGAGAGAGAGAGAGAGAGAGAGAGAGAGAGAGAGAGAGAGAGAGAGACTTCCATAAATAGATTATTTAAAGAATTTCTTATTACCATGGCAATCGAATGTATATAACCATAATTTTCTCCTACCGATCCTATGGGTAAGGTAGTATTCTACTATCCACTCCCAAAATTAATTGAAGAATGTATCTAATTTTTGTAGTAAGTTCACCATCTTTCAGTAGGCCCTTTTATGAACAATCTTTAAGACTTATAAATAATGTCCTTACATAAAGTGATTGAGTAGTTGACCAGGATGTGCTTGATAGGTCCTAAGAATTCCTTGCACTTCAAGTATAGAAACAATACAAGCAATGTTCGTTCAATACTCGCAATATAGCCCCAAATCATTATCACCAAATCTTGATACACGTCAATATATACATTCACTAAACAAGCGTAAACATTCCAAAATAACAATTCAGAATAACCGGCATTATTCAAGAAACAAACAAAAAATTAACGAAAGAAAGATATAATAA
Organism: Palaemon carinicauda; assembly: GCF_036898095.1. Classification (NCBI taxonomy): domain Eukaryota; kingdom Metazoa; phylum Arthropoda; class Malacostraca; order Decapoda; family Palaemonidae; genus Palaemon; species Palaemon carinicauda. The sequence continues at coordinate 83,286,928 of NC_090742.1, read as the reverse complement.
GAATCTTCAGACTCTTCGATAATATAAATTCATGTCAGCAATTACGAAACATTCCATTACAAGCCTGGATGACCACGTGGATTTTGAAACGCTCAAATTTCCCAATGTTGATAGAGATTGATCATATATGACTGGCTATTTGGATTTCAAAATAAACACAAAATGTAAAGAATACGGGTAACAATACAATGGTTCTCATGCAAATGACTAAAAACACAATTCTCTCACATATGAACGAGCCAGCAAAACGTCCTGGTGCCAATCAAGAAAATCATCTAGGGTAAAACACGCGAAGCGAAATGACAGATATTCACTCTCACGAGGGAAAACTTGGACCATAATATTTCACAGGTAGTGGAAGGTATGACCCAACCCCAACTTCATATCAAACGGAAAGGGATAATACTGCAATGTAATTTATATTCAACAATCCTCTAAAGAACTTAAAAAAGAGGGGGGTTCAAATTTCAAATCAGAAAAAATCAACTAGCAAAACTGCTCGTGCATCAACATTCAAAGTTAAACCCACCCAAATACCAACAATAATGTCATGTTATGAGAGTCGTTACGTTAATAGAACGTCAAACATTCACTGATATCAAAATCTGCAATGGCAAACAGTCACTTTCATATTAAAAGACATCAAAAGATAAACATTAACTTAGATGGTAAGAGAAAGAAACTCATTCAAGACAAACATCAGAGCGTTTACATAAGAAGGAAGAATAGATGGCCCGGACAAAGCGATGTCACGGAACAGTGTTCGATTCATAAATTCCACTCCAAGGAATCATCTGACAGAGAGAACATGTTTGCAATGAGATCAACGATAAGTGATATAAATGATTTATAGATATATATATATATATATATATATATATATATTATATATATATATATATATATATATATATATATATATATATATGTATATATATAAATATATATATATATATATATATATATATGTATATATATAATATATATATATATATATATATATATATATATATATATATTTAAATATATATATATAAATATTTAAATATATATATATATATATATATATATATATATATATATATATATATATGTATATATATAAATATATATATATATATATATATATATATATATATATATATATATAAATATATATATATGGTAAAACTCGCTGGTAAGAGACTGATGTCTCGCCAGGTAAATCCTCGGACAGCTGTTAGCGTCAGGTTCCAATTCTTTTATGGGCTCTCGTGACATGGTTGGTTTCGACCTGGCCTTTCATTAGAAGGGGCTAGCGTTCGATCCCAAGTATGAGGTAGAAATTTATTTCTATTTGAACACGATGTTGTGTTGATATTTATCCATATATATATATATATATATATATACATATGTATATATATATATATATATATATATATATATATATATATATACATATGTATATATATATATATATATAAATATATATATATATATATATATATATATATATAAATATATATATATATATGTATATATATAAATATATATATATATGTATATATATAAATATATATATATATGTATATATATATATATATATATATATATATATATATATATATATATATATATATATATATATAGATAGATAGATATATATTTTTTTCCCCGACGGCATTATATTCATAACGAGATTTTTGCTTAGAATTTTAATTCAACATAACGACATCGGTTAGTTACTATTAGCAAATTCCTCCTAGGACTCTAAGAACACGTTTGGTAAGTAATAAAGGAGGTCTGGGTTCCATTTATTTTCTTCTCAACTTTTTAAAATGGAGCAAATTTCGTCATAATCATTCACAAGAACAAAATGTATGCAAGAGCTACATTACTAATCCAAGAATATCTGGAAATAAGTTGAAATAATTTGCTTGTGCGATAAGGCAGGTTAAGGGTTAAGATTTTCGTCTATAAACTTATCTTACAGCTATATCTCTTTAAATACGGATGATTTGATAGTTAGGTGTAGTATATGCATGTATTCCACACCACTAGTAACGTAACACCAGAATACTTTCTCTTTCATAAAATCATATTTTTTGATGATCTTCCCTTCGATATGAGGACCATAGATTCTAGATTCAACAGGTTAGCTCACTTGTTTTAAGATGCATTGGTTACTGATTCTATGAGAGAGAGAGAGAGAGAGAGAGAGAGAGAGAGAGAGAGAGAGAGAGAGAGAGAGAGAGAGAGAGAGAGAGAGAATGATAAAAGGTCAGGACTGAACCATCTTCTTCCTCCAAAATTATACTTTGAAGCTTCAGTTTCCTCAATAAAGCATTGAAAACACTTTTTGTAGGAATGCTTGGCAATGCTGTATAATATATATACACTCACCACTGAACACCAACAGAACGACATCAAACACCTTTTTTGTAAGCAAAACCAAACTACTATCCAAAATATCGCAATACTTTTGCCCTCAAACCAAAGTGCTATACAGGTACCGTAAACACGAAAGTAATATAAAAGTTAATCTAAATCCAATTCAATTTATTTTCCCCAATTTTCCATGCCTTTAAATATATTCTATTTTATTCCATTTAATTTGTATCTTTTCCATTTTTTCCATTAAATGTCCCTTTCAATTTCTACAAAATGAAATTTCACCCAAACAAAAACGCGTAGCTTTTTATTTAGTGCCCTATTAAATAACAAATACAGTAATAAAAGAAAAAAAAATAAACTCGCGTTGTCACTGAAAGGCTACTACTGTATACTTGATCAGAATAACAAATACAATGTTTCATCCTGATTCATTGACGAAAAAAAAGGAACGCGGAAACTCTATAAACGAAAACAAAATTAAACAAACGAAATCTCAACCAACTAATTTTATATATGTCAAAAATTGGAACAAAAAAAATCCAAATGAGAACAAAGAGAAAAAATATGTCCTTCCACAATATGAAAAATGGGGAAATGGGAAAGGAGGTAGAGAAAGGGGCTGGAGATAGTAGGAAAGGAGGAACGGGGCCCAAAGGGTGGGGGGTGGGGGGTAAAAATCTATCGTCCGGTCCCTGGTGAAGGAAGGCGGCCGCCTGCGATGCTTCCATTAAAAGTGGACAAGCTGGATGACATTTTGATGAGACCAAGGAGAAACTCCGCGTTGGCAACTCCGTCTCAACATGTCGATTGAAATATTCAAACCGACGAAAATTGGCAATTCAAGTTACATGACATAACAAAATGTTGTATTCAGCGGTGGATTCGAAATCTATAGGGAGAGAGAGATAAACAATATGTTTCATTGACTCCGATGCAGTGAAAAACTACTCGACAAGAAGATATCCACATATACATTCAACAAAATCACAATATTACTTTGTAACTAAAATGCATACTATAATCACATGGTACAAACTTATTTTTTTTTAATATTGATCAGCGATTACTAAATAAAGTCCCAAGAAAAGACGAGTAATAGTTTGATTTATACGATTTTCCTAGATGAAACGTTAGAATAATAAATTATTCAAAATATACTTGGCATTTAAAGACCATCAAGCATACTTGCGTTTGGACGCCTAAATGCAAAATGTTCATCAAATAAACCTCCAAACATTTGGAGATAAGGATTGGGGTCCGTCTGCTACTCATCCAATGTGAACTACTGATTCCGAAGTCCTGCTATAGCAATAACATAAGATTGTCAGATTATGCACCAACCCAAACATGAATCTACACAAAAAGATCTTTACATATATATGAATTTGAATTATACTTCAAAGAAATACATACTCGCCTGAAAACAAGAGAGCAATATACTTTATGTTCAATTAGTTACGTTTGGCCAAAAATAGCGTTACGAAGAATGATTTTTTAAAAATAGGGCAACATAATAGAAACTGAATTCCAAACCACATCTCTCATTTCATAATCAAAGAGAACTGACGTCCCAACCATCGCTTTTTGTGGAATGAAAAAATAATAGTCGAAAACTTTTTAAACGATGATTAAGAAATGGCGGAGTGTGTGGACGTGTTAATGAGATACCTCAGAGCCCTTTATCGAAGTACTTGAGATGTTTCCTGTCAGAGAGAGAGAGAGAGAGAGAGAGAGAGAGAGAGAGAGAGAGAGAGAGAGAGAGAGAGACTTACAAAGTTGGTGAAGTGTTCGGGAAGAGTTGAAGATGAAAGGGTAAGGGGAGAGAGACGAGGTAGGTAGAGGAGGGGGGATGAAGGGGGGGGGAATTAAAGGGGGAGAAGGGGATGCAGTTCCGAAACGTACAAGGAGACTGATAAGGGCGGAGGTGAAGGAAGAACTGCCAATAAGAACAAAGAAGAACGCCGTGAGAATAGCGGACAAAAGCGAGAGGAAATCAGGAGGAAATGAAATCGGAATCGAAGAGGGAGGCGAGACAAGAGAGTCGGACACAGAAATTAATGCAATAAATAGCAAACGTGAATTCAAAGAGTAAAAAAAGAAACATAATCAAGATGAAAGATGGGATGCATTCAGCAATAAGCGTGAAAAAATAGAAGATAAAGTATAAATTTTATGAATATACAAAATATATGGAATTAATTTCATAAAACATCTGCATCCAAGGACATCCATAAATAAACAAAATTGTAAGGGGATAATGATTTAAAAACATTTATCAAAACTGTACGAACACCCACATATCACTCCGCTTTCCCAATTTCACTTCGTGTTCCATGTAATAATGACTCCTGACACAGACGAACGAACAAACATGAACAATTCCAATCAAAATGGACTCAATTGGCATTGATCATCAAGTCAAGCAATGAATTACAGCACAAAGATTGGGTTTATGGAGTAAAGATGCGTCGTTTCCAATCCAATACTATTATTCCAATCCTCTACAATAACGATGCGTTCGCCTCTTCATAAGCTGCAACGGTCCTCGGTATCACGAGAGAGAGAGAGAGAGAGAGAGAGAGAGAGAGAGAGAGAGGAGAGAGAGAGAGAGAGAGAGAACCCACTTGACAGATATTAAAGGGGAATGCACTGAAGACTTTAATAATAATTGCCTCATGCCTCCATATGACACACCAGTTGTCTTACTGTCACTAAGAAAATTTCTCCCATTATCATGAACAATTTTGTACTAAAAATAAAATAATTTTTTTTTCAAAAACAATTGACTGAAGTATCGCTTAAATATATAATTATCTCATGAAAAACAAAATTGTTTCCCTTTACGAAAATTTCCTTGTATATTGAGTTACGAAAAAAATCAAGAGAATAGAAAACACAAGTATCCCTTCACAATATCATAATTAAAATTTCCCCCTTTTCATTATCAAAATTATAATGTATTTAAAATTTATCTGTAAAAAATATATGGTACTGAGTAAAAATGACGTCATTCGAACCAGAAAGGGAACAAACACCGATGAAAGACATTGAAACAGGACGCTCATATCAAGAATGCAAAATGCAAATGGTAGGCTTCAAGCTCACTATTCAGCAGTAGACTCGGTACGCTGGATGGAAATTCAACTATCAATAGTACAAAACAGACTAGGGCAACTATTAGTATCTGATTGAAAACAAACCGAAATAGTGAATGCACATCATACCATTTGACGCACATAATTTCAGTTATTATATCTATTTATTTAACTATCTCTGTGTGGGGCGCCACAATAGCGGGCGTGAGTCTGGTGTTTCAATTACGTAAATATCGTGATAAACGCTTTTACTCATCCGTTACTCTGGTGGGGTAACATAGTTATATATATATATATATATATATATATATATATATATATATATATATATATATATATATATATATATATATATATATAAAACATACCAGCATTCACGAAAGCATAAGAAATGTCACATAAACAAAAATCCATGAAAAGATCATAAAATAAAAATGAACAAATGTCTCACTTTCATTAAAGGCAAAAAACCTGACAACTTCGCTTCATTAAAAGTTATTCCTCTGGAAAATCATTTCTGTTCACGATTCTATCGCGTCATTCCCTTGCCTTTCCTTCCTTTTAATTTCCTCTATGATGGGTTCTCTCCCAGTTTTCTTTCCTATCCTTTAATCATGTTTCCCTTTACCTTCTTCCCTCTTTCGTTTCCTTTCACCGCAATATTACGCCAAGCAAAAGAAGAGGAAATTACGTCAACGAAACAATTTAATTATATTTTACATTTACTCTCCAGCGGGGTGAATTGACAACAATATAAAAACTGAACGAGATAAAAGCACAAACAATAGAAAAAGATGGGAAAAATAAATCAGCAAGAACAATTTCACAGGAAATTGGAGACCAAGAGCCTGAAGTATGTTTAACTGTACGTATAAGGTACACAAAGACACACACGCACGTGTGTATGTATGTATATATACAGTATATATATATATATATATATATATAGAGAGAGAGAGAGA
>NC_090742.1:83272995-83275495 GCF_036898095.1 Palaemon carinicauda | reverse complement strand
CTCTCTCTCTCTCTCTCTCTCTCTCTCTCTGTGTGTGTGTGTGTGTGTGTGTGTCACACACAGATGAATGTTCGCAATACTTGGAAAATTCATTAAAAATGTAACACTGCCAAAATCATAGACATATTTCATTATTTTATTGGATTTAACATGACCAGGTCAATTCAATTAATAAATATAATAAAACACTATTCTAGATATGCCAAAACATTCATTTAATTCATGGAAATGATTCTAGGAAAGCACAACATTTGCGCGAATGAACCTGTATTAAATATTCAAAGGTCAACTGTTTAGAAGATTATGATGTAGGAGCTAGGCAGCCAGCGCATAAAAATATGAATAATCATTGATTGAAATTCTTAATAATGTATAAAATACGTGAGGTGTAGTTTATTTAACATATTCTGATTTGACATCACAGTTATATAAGGCCTTTTGTTCTTACACAAAACTAAGCGGTATAAATCTCAAACTAAGAAATCATAACTTGTTTATCTGCTGACTAGAACACTTAAGAAATTATCAAAGAGAGAGAGAGAGAGAGAGAGAGAGAGAGAGAGAGAGAGAGAGAGAGAGAGAGAGAGAGAGAGAGAGAGAGAATGTTTATATTAATTATCACTAGAATTACACGAATAAATAAAAATCCTTTGGTATGAAAATAAAGCTCTAATTTCCGGAATCAGATGACAATTTCATCGTATGACCAGGGCATAAACGGGTAGACATTACATTCATAGGGTGTGATGAATAGAATTAATAATGACCCACAACCGATTTGTTGCCGTCTTCTTCCTCCGCCACAAAGGCGTAATCCCTCTACACCATCAACAAAAAAATTTGGAGGTCCTAATATAAAATTCCGAAACCAATCAGAGGTGCTTCAAGATTCCATCCACAACTTCCTGACCAGCTCCATCAATATTTCCCTTTGGAAGACTTCAGGGGCCCTGGTTGCCTTTGGAGGAGAATGAAGAGGAGAGCCAAGGAAGGCGGAGGAGTCTGATGAAGAAGGAAGGGAAAAACCTGGCTGGAAGAAAGAAGAAGAGGCGGAGGAGGGGGAAGAAATGGAGACTTTTGATTGGCCCAAGTCGTGGTTCGATTCAACCAACCATAACGCTCAGAGATATGGGGGACATGTCACAGGTGACGGTGGTTTCATCCCTCAGGCATCGTCTTGTTGTCAATACTACCATTACGAAAGCAACTGTTTACGTTTGACTATAACAGTTTGCTGCTGCTTCTTGTTACTTTCATTCTTTAGCTTGAACACGGTTCGATGAAGCCTGATAGCAGTAACACCGGTGTAAAAAATAAAGTATCAGAATTAAATAGACTACATACATTTTACCACTTATAATATTAACACCTTATTTCAATGTCATAAAACAACATCAGACAGCTGCATCGTATCTAATGAAATATCAACTCTTCTTCACATTCTCAGGCGAACAAGAGAAATATAAAACGTGTGTATTTGTTTATCTCTTATCAACTGAAATAAGAACACGAACCAGTCTTTTCGAGTACCTAAAATACGAACGTATTTGCATTTTAACACGGAGGATAAGGCCAGGTACTCGCCGATTTCAACCTTGAATTCTTTGTATCTTAAGAGGAAATCTCGTACAATGGCAGCGCGTTGTAGTAATTCGATGGCTCTTATCTAGTATCCAAGAGGCACCGGCAGATGGAAACAACAAAGACTCGCCTCATTTGAGAAGTCAAGAAAGGATTCCTGTTTCGCAGACTCGAAATTTATATTAAGCTCGACTTTCCCTCGCCTGAGCCCGAGATGCGTTTCCTTCGGCAAGGGTCTTTCGTCGAACTTCAGGTGGAGTGCGACTGGGGGGAATATCGTACACTTTGTAAACGACTTCGCATGTGATTCCGTAAATAGAAATGACTGGGGGATTTTGGAGGTAAAATTGAAAATACATGTAATATCTACCATTACATGATTTCAACAGACATCAAAATACAATAACACGCATAAGCTAAAAATTATTTATACTATGACCTGGCAAAAACGTACACATAATAGAGATTTATTGCCAAGCCAGAACTCAAATGAAAATACTAAATAAATTTCATAGACAATAACTGAATTCGAGAACGAGAACATTTCAATAAACTAGAAATTAGAAATATAAATCATATCCAAACAGTTAGCAAACATATTTCAAAATGGATCTGACACTAGTTAACCTTTCCAGCAGAAAGCTTTAAGGTATACAAACAAGTTCTGTTCAGTGTGTGTCTGGAACGGCGATGATTACCAGGAAAGACTAGGAAATGGTTCAAGGTCGACCGAGGTGACCATCCCTTCCGGGTTTCGTCTGGCATAATGTTAGCTGTAGTTCAGGTCATCATTTAATTCTCTCTCTCTCTCTCTCTCTCTCTCTCTCTCTCTCTCTCTCTCTCTCTCTCTCTCTCTCTCTCTCTCTCTCTCTCTCTCTCTCTCTGATTTTTCAATGTTTATATATTCAATTGTTCATTT
>NC_090742.1:83267995-83270495 GCF_036898095.1 Palaemon carinicauda | reverse complement strand
CTTTGTTGGCAATAATCAACAAATTATTCTGAAAAGGGGCCAATCATTAACCAATTTCAGCTCTGGAGCGTAGAGATACCACCTGGTCCTTTCATAGACGCCACAGAACCCGCAGCAACTATATGACGCCGGTGCAACCGAAATATCTGAAAAATCCCGTTTTCATCAACGCCTCGAAAAATGCACTAAAAAAAGCAAGGAGAAAAGAAAATCACTGTGGAGGGGAAAGGATGGGGATGAGGAGAAGGGGAGTTAGGGGGGGGGGGGGTTAATGTTTACCTTTATCCGTCATCACTTAAAAAGTTAATATTTGGATTTTGAGATTTTCCAATCTTCTCCCCTCCAAGTTAAGGGTCCTTCACATACGCATTTTTCCTATTACTTGGCAAAGTCAACAAATACCCCTCATTACCTATTACCCTAAGCTTCGTATCCCTTTCTCCGTTGTGATATCTGATCTGATAAATCATTATTTCAGAGAAAAAGACGAAAATTTTTCTCGTCTCAAAAAAAAAAAAAAAAAAAAAAAAAGGGGGAAATAAATTCATTAACACCGAAATGAAGATTCCTTGGTCATTTATTTATTCTGGCAAAGACCGTTTTTAAAACTCGTTTGTAGTAAATCCACTAACTTCTAAAAAACCTTAAAAAATAAATTTAAAAACCCTTTCATATTTTACAAGTTTATACTACCCTCTAATTTGAGCCGTTTCATTTTATATTAACAGCCATTTATGATTATTTCTAATTGTTTTGTTGACAAAGAGACTCCAGCCTAAAGTTGAGAATATAACTTTGTTACAAAAGAATGAAGTACAACAAAGTCGAATTATGCAAACAGACCAGACGTTGAAGAAAACGCCAAATGACAATAGAAAGTTGGAAGGGGAAACAGAGTCCTTTTCTTCCTAGTCACCTAAAACATTATTCTACTATTATTATTATTATTATTATTAGTTGTTGTTGTTGTTGTTGTTACTTGCTAAGCTATTACCCTAGTTGTAAAAGCAGGAATGCTATAAGCCCAGGGGCCCCAACATTAAAATAAATATTTCCTATACCAATTATAAAAACTTGAAAAACAAGAGGAAGAGAAATAAGACAGAATAGTGCGCCCAATTGTACCCCCAATACAGTGGAAGACCAGGATACAGAGGCTATGGCACTATACCGAGAAAGATCCTCAAGGCAGACACCAAGCCGGGGAAAAATATCACCAGGAAATAAACGTAATCAAGGATACAAATAAAAACAATTCAACATCGACAACTTTACAAAGAACGAAACATTCTGCGGGATAAACCCGACTTCGTCATGGCAATAACATATATAAACAAAATTAATATATTACTCCGATATTTACTAGAAAGATTCAAAATATCACGGTTATGCATTACTAGTGAAACAAAAATCAGTATCTTTTACATTTTTTTCTTATATATCTTAAATATTACCTTCTCTCTTTCATATATATATATATATATATATATATATATATATATATATATATATATATATATATATATATATATATATATACATGTATATACATATATATAAATATATAATATGTATATACATATATATAAATATATAATATAATATATATATACATATAAAATATATAATATATATATACATAAAATATATAATATATATATATATATACATATAAATATATAATATATATATATATATATATATATATATATATATACATATAAATATATATAATATATATATATATATATACATAATACATACATACATACATACATATATATATATATATATATATATATATATATATATATATATATATATATATATATAGATATATATATATATATATATATATACGACTTTGTAGGAATTTTCATTAACATGCTTATTCAGGTGATGCAAATTTCTTAAGTGATATAAGCATCTTCAATCATCAAATAGAGCAAAATCAATTTGGGAACCAAACGTGACATTACCAAGTTCTTCAAAGAACAATATTCAGAAAAAAATAAACATAATAGAGAAAGAACAATCATTTTAAAGAGACAAGCTTCACGAGAAGAGTCTTGTTATGGAAACAAACCAGTTCCATAAAACCAATAATAAATATACTCGTCTGTTGCACACTTTCTGAGTGAAGAAAACAAATTCAGTAACAAACGATAAGAATGTTTTTTTTTTCTTTTTTTTCAGAAAAGTCTGACAGTATATAAAATGATTTCTTTCTGTTAGAAACTTGAAAGAAAAACATATTCAATAACAAACAACACAGAGAAATATATTTTTCTGTGAGGGACAAACAATAAAAGAATTTTTTTTACGAATAACAAAAGAAAAAAAGGCAACAGATAAATTCAAAATAAAGGAAAAGAAAAGGACTGAAAAAAAAGAGACAAGGGTAAAAACAATATTAAAAAAAGAAACTAAAAAAGATTGTCTCTTGCCAGCAGAAGGCTCCAGGAGAAAAGAGCGACCAGCGTTAATTGCTGATGGAGCT
>NC_090742.1:83263762-83267495 GCF_036898095.1 Palaemon carinicauda | reverse complement strand
GAAAGATGATACAGTTCCCGGAATGGTAGTCAGCAGATACGTGCAAAACACATACACAATCCATTAAGACAAGAGGGACACAGTGAGGAAGTGGACAACAAAGGAAAGTTTAATGAGAGGGAGCAAACGATACCTGGAAGACGCATGCATATATACTAGAGAGAGAGAGAGAGAGAGAGAGAGAGAGAGAGAGTCCAATGGCACTAAATAAATAGATGAGTTAAAAAATCACTGGAGAGAAGGGGACGAGCTTATGATCTGAAAGTCAGATGAAAATAAGTCAGGATAAGAAAGGGAAAAAGTTGAATTTTAAGGAAAATCGTTACAAAAAGATGAACTGCAGAAGAAGAGAAATTCCTTCCCAACAACATAATAAAAGACAGAGTCATCGGTTAAGATGGGGATGATGTAAGTGTGTAAAAAGGCGAGAGAAAGAAAAAAATGGAGATATGTGAAAAGAGAAAAGAGAGAAGACACGGTGGGTAAAATCAGGTTTTCTTGAACTATAAAATAAAAAATTGTCATTGCTTTGAGGAAAAAAGGAAGTATTAGGGCACAAGTACAATAAGATGGGGGAAGCTATGTGGAATGGGGAAAGGGGGAAGTCCTCTGGTGGGATGGGACCAAATGGAAAGAAGAGTAACGCATTACAGAAGCGTGTCTTCATTACCAGCAGCAATGTCGTAATGCTATAATATCACCATTCAATTTTAGCATCTCAACGCAGCTAGGTCTTGCACGCTTCTAACGTTGCAGATACATGAGAGAGAGAGAGAGAGAGAGAGAGAGAGAGAGAGAGAGAGAGAGAGAGAGAGAGAGAGAGAGTACGTTTATAATACAACACTTGCTATTAATGTATAAAATTAGGAGGTAACACGTTTTTTTTCCAAGTGTAAAATTTGCGGATTTTATAAGGTTCAGATTGTTATAAAAATAGTTCCCATTTTTTATGAACTTCAATTAACCATATACACGGTTTAAAAGAAAAAACCTAGTAGTATAGAATTGGCATTTTCAAAAACGATCGATTGTTATTGATTGATGCAAACAAAGCTGAAAATTAGGAAAGTTATGTTACCTAAAAAAAAAGGATGCATATAGCTTTATGAACAGTAGTACTTTCAAACCGAAAAGAAGTAATACGATGCAATTTTTGCATCTTCTTCAAATATATAACGAAAAAATCCTAAAAAACCTAAATATTTGGACACAACGAACATTACACTGCACAACGAACAGATCTTTAAATATCCTCAATACTTGAATGTCTTCACTGAAAAGCACACAGCAAACTCTGAATCTGACTCCAGTCAATCAATCTCCTAAAGGGTGCTTCATAATTTTCCACTAAACTCACACTTGATACTTATATAACAAAGTCCCTGTGATTCCATACATTTTCGTCCTACTGAAAAATCTAATCCCATACAGCTGCTATAAGCATCACAACATATGTTGATGGTGTCACCCCTACATGCTTACAAACACCCATATCATGAAAAATCAACATTCCCAACTCATAAGTCAATGCATACAAACTATAGATTTCAAGTTTCTTGCTCATCCTTCTTTCCGCCATAGGCATCACATTTCTTTTTACATAGTAGCTACTTTTAAAGCATGCTATTACGTCATACTTTCGGAGGCCCAGACCACTCAACATTTTTTCGGCCTATCGGGTCCGGGATCATTTATCCTGCTGTCTCTGTTTCCTATCAACGAAGTTTGACAAGAAATGGCCATAGGCACCACGGCATAAAATAAAGAAGAAAGTCTGACACTTCATGAGGTTTGGCTTCCTTCTCTGTAGTCTGTGTATTTTTCTGGTCATTAATCTCCTCAGAGGTTGGGATAAAAAAAGAAGGGGGGGCTGAAATTGCGTAGACGATGATAGATCATCAAATGACAATGGTAATAACAGCTAGAGGGTAAAGGCATACCAGGTGGGGATGATTAATTATTGTAGTTAGAACAGGCGAATAAAGAAAATACTAGATAAAGTTTCGACAACGGAAATAATAAGATTAATATCACTACTTTTATTACTGACATAAATAACAGTAGCACCACTAATATGAGGTATAAAGGTAGTAGAAGTAGTACTATAGAAGTAGCACTAATGGTTGTACCTCCATCACGATAAGTAATGACTCTCTCAAAACAGATAGCATAGTGGAGGAAAAAAATATCCATTATGGAATGATGTAGAAACAGTAAATGTCTTCATTACTAAGCAAACGATTCCCATTTGAGAAGCAAGAGAATATCAACAGATGGTCATCAACCTCAGAATTACGATACAGAATTAACCCTCAGAATCATTTAGAGCTGCTGCTCTCTCTCTCTCTCTCTCTCTCTCTCTCTCTCTCTCTCTCTCATTATGACATGCTGTCTGATATTTAATATAAGTAATGCCATACGATGTGTGTACATCATACATGCATAAGTGCAATATCGTTGGAGACAGCCAGACGCCTTTTTCCTATTCCTAAAATTATTATACTCTCCCTCTCTCTCTCTGTCTCACTCTCTAAAACAGACAATAAAGGGTATAGTACAATACCCGAGAGTAAATCAGGAATACATATGAGAACTCCTGTTTTTCTAAATATCCTGTTCATGATATATATCCTACAATAACATGAAGGCTATTCTCCTCTTCACAGAATTTTTATTTCTGGGAAAATAATAAATAATAAAAACCTAAATTATAAAGTGTTTTGAGAAAGCAAAGAATAGTAGGCAACAATGTATACTAAACATCAAGTTGGGTTAAAACACTCAATCAGCTGCTAACACCTCTTAACATGGAAGATTATATTTAACCAGCATTGTTACCGTATATTCCACAGTACTGATATGTTTCAAGTAACTTCTATGTAATGCTATACAAAAAGGACAAAACGTTTTGAAATTTTTACATTATGAAAACATTCTATGGAATTTCTCTGCCACGATAGATGAGGATGATGAACAGGCAAACATGGTTTACATTGATTAAACAAGCAAGAATATGTTCTAAAGCAGAATTAAAATTGTACGGTTTTGCAATACGATGAATAAGCTAACATCTTCTGATAGGAAAATGGCTTTGGGGAATTTTAGAAACATGATTACTATATTACCACAGTCTTTTAATTGACACAATGCAAGACTTAATATAAAAGTTAAAAAAAAACATGACAACCAAGACTTTAAAAGCTATAAGCTTCCAAACAAGATTATTATTATTATTATTATTATTATTATTATTATTATCATTATTATTATTATTAGCTAAGATTCGACCATAGTTGAAAAAGCAGGATCCTATAAACCCTAGGGCTCCAACAGGGAAAATAGACCCCTGAGAAAAGGAAATAAGGATATAAACTATATACGAAAAATAATTATTAAATATAAAATATCTGATGATCAGCAACATAAAAATAATTGCTGCAAGTTTAAATTTCTGAAGCTCCACCGATTACACTGCTAGATTCGGAAGATCATTCCACAACAAGATTTTCTTTAATGTTAAAATTGCATTTCATTTCAGTTGAAACACAAAATCTCTGAGCAACAGCTCTTACCTGAGTAAAGTTATTCCAAGTGAAATTTGATCTGAATAAAGAACTACATCGATTTAATTGACCTGATAAAAAGCCCAAATAAGGGAAAACAGCAAATACCCTATGCAAGGAGCAGCTAAAATCAAGAACAAGTAAAGCGAGGAAAGGAAGCAAACCTGGCA
>NC_090742.1:83238762-83258762 GCF_036898095.1 Palaemon carinicauda | reverse complement strand
CAAGATCAGTAAGAAATTGCAGTTAATCCCACCTTTGGTTCCCGATTCCAAATCCTTCTCCACATCTCCTGTCGGATATACACGGCAACATAGCTGTGCTCACTTTGCGAAAGGCAATCACAAATCTGGATTACCGCTGCCAATCGGAAAACGAAACTTTGTTGGATCCGGATCAAGAGAGCGAATTAATACGCCATGGTTGATAATCCAGATGTGAGAGAGGAAACTATAAATCTCATGATTTAAACTATAAACAAGAGGATGAAATACGAAACTTCAGTTAGATTTTCTGTAACTCGTGAAATCTGAACTAATCTAATTAAAAATTCATGTTTTCCAATCCAAAACTTAAAATATATATATATATATATATACACAGTATATATATATAAATATATATATATATATATATATATTATATATATATATACTGTGTATATATATATATATATATATACATATATATGTATATATATACATATACATATGTATATATACATATATATGTGTATATATATACATATATATATATATATATATATGTATATATATATACATATATATATATATATATATATGTGTGTGTGTGTGTGTATAATATATATATACATACATATATATATATATATATATATACATACATATATATATATATATATATATTATATATATATATATATATATATAATACATACATTATTATACAATTTACATACACATACGTAATATATTCATATACTCTCAGTATCATTTCCCTATGGATACGCGTATAAATCAATAAACATAATATACATGTATTAATTAAAACCGTTCATATTGTACCAACCGTGTGTCACACGATCGTACATAGTTCATTTTGCGCGTCTATCTTCGCTCTTCACTCGCACTAAAAAGAACCTGAATAAACATGTCTGTTTTTCTCAATGGTAACGGTGTAGATTTTGAACAGGAACATTCCTGTTGCCTTGAGCTTTTGTATATAAAGGAGAGTGTTCAATAATAAAATCACTCGGTTGCTTTCAACCTGTCTTTGACTCACAACCTTCTCTCAAACGTCACATTGGTGCCTAAAAATGACATACTGTACATGTTAAAATATCATTCTCATAACAAATATGGCCAAGAGAACTTAGGCTTACTTTTATAAGTTAATCATTTGCTTTCTTATTCATTTAAAACAGTGTAACACTCCATATATTTATAGACATCAACTATTAAATTGAAGTAATTAAAACTTGTTTCTAAATTTCATCTTCTTATTAACCTAATCCTTATTTTTTCACATACAATCCAATACCTTTTCCTTCTCACCAAAAATAGAAATAAAACTGATGTACCGCTTTTCCTCTCCTCTCCTCTTCTCTGCTTTCTCTTCCTAATCTACCAGCTCCTTCCTTCCTCCTCTATCAGCTTCTTCCACCTCCACCTCCTTCTTCTCCCTCCCCCTTCCAACAATGGCTGCAAAATTCTGTTGGTGCCGCAACCATCTCTCCAAAATTAATCGAGCGAGACCGTGTACCGAAGACCCATCAAGTGAACCACAAAATAAACTTCATTTCACCATCGAACGCCTTGCGAAAGTCTCCTTCTCTTGACCTCGATAACACGAACGTTCCTCCGCCAAGCCGGAGAAATACAACAGCGAAGAAAAAATCAAAACAAATTTTCGAGCGGGAAAAATGCGGCTTAACACAGCAGAATGGAATGGCCCACATGAAAGGCTATCGCCGCGTCGACTTCATGATCCCAGGATGGGTAATGGTTGTTTAGCAATGCCCTAATTCAGAAGGCACTGGACGAGGAAAAATTGAGTGAGATGGGGGAGGGGGAGGGGGATGGCGGGCGCCCCGTTACAGCTAGTTTGTTGAGCTGGAGAAAAAGAGCCACGGACTTTTTTCCCATTGGCGGTGTTTGTGTGGCGCAGTGACAAGTCGTTAATTAAGGCGAAATGATAATTGTCGCGAGGGTTATTATCGACCTTAAAGAACTGGCGCTTTCTTTTCTTGCTCTCGGTTTGGGCTTTTGAGGGATTCTAGGGGTGGAGGAGTGGAGGGAAATTCTGCTGGTGGGTTCTTCGGCAATGATGTATTTAATTGGAAAGGGACCTCAACTGATAGGCCTGGGGGCTAAGGGGGATGAAATACATACTCCTGTTAATTTGGTGGGAAGGCAGTGACAGATAAGCCTTTCCACAAAAAGGATTGGAAGGCATAAAAACTACACACGAGTTCCCTTCATCATGACAGGAAATAATTAATAAGAATATAGAAATAATTAATTAATTGAAAGACCAAACTATGAGTGAAATTGATAAAATAATGGAATGTTCAAGAATAAAAATAATTTGAAAGATAAAACAAAAGAATACATAAACATTACGTATCTTCTTCGTAACGTGTGTTAATAAACATCATCCACTTCCATTTCCTCATTTCATAAAAGTCGTATTAAAAGTTCTAGTCTTCTCACATCTATAGAACACTTCTCATCATGAAGTCCAATTTACTCATAAGTTTCAAACTTCCTTTCCAATCTTCGATGAAGAAAAAACTAGTTTCCTACCAATTTCTAACACTCGATAGTGAAAGTTTTTCCTGGAAATATAAATGATTAATTAAAGCATCCAATTAAAAACATCAGAAGAAATACTAATTAAAAGGAAATTAACTACGTCTTCAATTACTCCTCCAAAGAAGTTATTGGGGAAATTTGCCCTTTTTAATTTGAAAAAGCTTTTTATTCCATAAAATACATATGCAAGATGCTACGACTAGAATGCTGCCATTTAGTAACATATGATGAATTTCTGGTATTAAAATAAACACAAATTGGATAAAATGCTCTCTCTCTCTCTCTCTCTCTCTCTCTCTCTCTCTCTCTCTCAAAAATATTACATATATATATATGAATAGATATATATATATATATATATATATAGATATATATATATTTATATATAAACATATTTATATATGTATATATAAATAGATTTATGTATATATATATATATATATATATACACACACACACACAGACATTTATATATAAAATAAACATATAATAAACTGATACAATACATATAATTTATGAATGATGACCGGGTAAAGATCTACTTGTCGAAGAAAAATGGAAAACAAAAAATCTGATATCGTGAAAGCAATGCGTTTCGAAACATAAAGGAAAAAGGGAGGGAAAAATTACCCATCTACACTTTTAATGATGAACAAAGCATATACAACTAAATGAAGTAAAAGACTAGATGATATAATGTTTTGTTTTCAAGATCACTATGAGACAGGTGTTTTCTACTCTGGATATAACGTGGTTGAAGGTTTAAGAAGCCCATCAGAAATCAATTATGTAACGCTATGGCAAAATAAAACTGCCAAGTTATACACAATAGGATATCTCTCTCTCTCTCTCTCTCTCTCTCTCTCTCTCTCTCTCTCTCTCTTTCCCCGATATGGCAAAATATAAAAAATGCCGGATTATTAGGCAATTCCGTTGATCGTCTTCCAGGATTCAATAGAAGTTGCTCAGGGAAGAAGAAGAAGCAAATAAGAAGGGGAAAGAGCAAACATACACTCAGGACGAGAGAGAGAGAGAGAGAGAGAGAGAGAGAGAGTCTGGAAAGGGGAAGAATCATATGGATATCGCTTAATCGGATTGTGGAGCCGGATAATCGCATAATGGTGTAGTCCACCGCCAGGGAATGTGGGAATGGAGGGAGCAGATGGGTGGAGGCAGGAGAGATGATCGGACATCTAGGGATGGGGGGGGGAGGGAAACTCAGGGGAATGGGGGGAGAGGTCCATGGGCCTGAGACAGGGGAACGAGAGACACAAATGAAAGACAACCACATAAGATGGATGAGGATCGAAGGAGGAAGGTTAGAAAAAAAGGGGAAAATTTCTTGGAATACAGAACAAAAATATAAACTTTCCCGGTGAACAGCACCACAATACGATTTGTGTAATAAATGGCATCGCGTCCCTTAGCTTACGTTCCATCATATTTATGAGCCAATACATAATTCAATGTTTTCCTTCCGGCTGTTTTGTCTCCGAGATGTACTTTTGCATATTGAGGAGAAACGTAACTGGAAATGCTCCTACAAACAAGCAACAAAAAGTAACATTGTGCGCTATCAGTAAGAATACAGTATATAGCGGCAATATTTTACTTAGGGAAGCCAGTTATACAGGTGAAAACATCAAGATCACATTTGATATAGTATTATGCGCGAGTCGAGTAAAAAAAACAAAAAAAACTATCAACTAAATGTGATCAAGAGGAAAATTAACAAATAAGTGAACATCCCAAATTTATATTAACTCAAATGTTCGCCAACTATATCAACATAATCAATCAAAATACGACACACAAACATCCCAAATTATATGAACTCAAATAATCGCCAAATATAACATCAACATAATCAAAATACGACACATAAACACCTATTCACTACATTGTTTTACCAACAGATGAACTTAACTAAAAACTCATATTTTTCCTAATTTTGAATTGAAACGATGTTTTTATTTCTAGATAAAGTCGACGGAAATGTATCTACTATCTCATTCGTTTCTTCCCCTTACCAAACAATATCGAGGAAACAGAAGAGTCAAACAAACGGGAATCTAGAGAAAAAGTGAAGGCGTATAACGTCGACGGAAACAGCAGACCTGCGTCTTTTACGGTAAAATGACTACATATAGAGCAATGTCATATTGAAATTCTACTAAGGGTCCATACACTCATGGCAGCCCTAAGAAGGTTAACATAATGAGACCCATAAAAAGGTAGTGTAAAGTTTTATTGCACCCTGTAAACATGACAATAAGTGAGTTGTGTATCCCGATTACAATAGAATTTGTAAGCTATGAACTGCATGTCGTGAAATTGTAAGCGTTAGTGAGCGTGGGTAAGACTTCTTGTGGAAGATATGTATAACTACGCTCGTCTTAAAATGTAAACAATTTTAACCTTTTAACCGATTAATGCATTAACAGCCGAAGTACATCAACAGCAAATTCACCAAGCTTACAAATAATCATATTAAACAAAGCAAGCAACAACATTATCCTGTCAAATACAGAGAGAGAGAGAGAGAGAGAGAGAGAGAGAGAGAGAGAGAGAGACTCAATTTATGGCTAAAAATCACACTTCCGCTCTATGAGATCATAACAAAGGCAATCTAACTTGAGCTAAGCCTAACGAGGAGGTTACCCCCGACGCATATTAAAGTAGATTTTTAAGTAATGCAGGAGAGGCAAAAATGCATTTCATCAAGTAGTCTCCCCCACTTCATAAAATATATTGCTGGCATCTGATTTTTTAAGCTATATGGAAGTCAGAGAGAGAGAGAGAGAGAGAGAGAGAGAGAGAGAGAGAGAGAGCTTTTGCTGACGTGGAAAATAGGAAAGGAAAGGCAACAAAAGAAGAGCGCAATAAACAGGATGTTGTGCGACTTTGTGCAAACATTTTAAAGCAAACGAGTTCAAGTTAAATATAAAGTAATCATTGAATATATCTGACTGGGTTAGGTACGTATATGTACCTGTAACTTATGTATCCGAATCCAAACATTTAATGCATATGTAATACACCACGCCCCAACTCATAGCATGAATACTAACTATATATATATATATATATATATACACACACACATGCACCATTCCCAACTCAAAGTATGAATACTAACTATATATATATATATATATATATACATATATATATTTATATAAAGCCTCGGTTGATGCAATCAACCGAAATATGCAGAAGGTAAAACAGCAATTTGTTATGTTTGGTAGATAAGTAAATCACTCGCAACCTAGCACCCACCAGTACACCCAGATGATATAAAATAAAAGGGCCTAGGACGTTCATCCTCGTCCCTTAAAATTTGCAAGAAAACAGAAAATTTTCATCCAGATATATATATATATATATATATATATAAATACATCATCTGCCGTTACTAGTACACTGCAGAACAAAGGCTTCAGATATGTCCTACTCGCGCCTTTTTATGATCTGTGTATGTCAGTCTGCACACGCGAATTTCCTTAGCTTGTCAATACATCGTCTTCTCACCATTCACCTGCTTCTTTTACAATCTCTGTGGACCCATTCTATTATTTCTCTTGTACACCTATTATCTGTCATTCTCATTATATGTCCTGCCCATATCCATTTCTTTTTTCTTACTTGTTAGAATAAATTCTACTTTACTTTGCTATCGTATCCATGTTGCGCTTTTTTTTTCTTTTTTGTCTCTTAGGGTTATTCACATTATTTCTTCCATAACCGTCCGAGTTCTAACTAGCTTATGATTAAGGCTTTATAAAGGCTTCAAGTCTCTGATGCATAAGTTAATACTGGTAGGACCATCTGGTTAAATACTTTTGTTTTTCGAGAAAGTGACATTTTAATTTTCTTAATCTCAGTTTGTTTACTAAAATTGTTCCATCCCATGCTTAACCTATTCACTAAGAATAAAATCTATTTTTTCTTTCTCTATTTGGGCTTTTTGATGTCCGTCCATTTTCGACGTTCCTTTTAAAAAAGAGGTGTTAATGATTTTTAGATCGTTTCTTTCAACAAACTATACAACCACGTACCCTTTGTTATTTCTTGTATATATGCTTATATAGTACAATTTATATCAACCCTCTGTTGAAATCCTCATTTTCCGGTAACATTGAAAAACAAAAAAAGTTCTTTGTCCTTAACAGGACTGGGAATTTGAACTCACTTGCCATAGTCTCATTATATTGAAACTTCTCCATGAAGACCAGGGGATTATTTCCATCAACATACCTGAAAGTAATAAAAAGACTCATTAGAATTGCACGAAAGTTCCCATTACTATGTTGCCAATAACTATGAATGATTTTAACCAGTAAAAGATGTATTATTTGTTCCACGACCGTACCTTGAAAAAAAAAATAATGGCAAAAGACACTATCAACATGAATAATAAATACTAAAAGTAGTATGAATATTAAATGAATCCTACACAACACATTCAATGCGCGACATAACAATAAGTTCTAAAACTTAAGAACTATAATTATTGATTAAAATGTTATGAAACACTGATAGTAGAAGTTTGATAAAAAAAAAAATATGCAACAGGAAAATAATATCAGGTTTCCGTTTTAAGTAACTACATCTTTTATAAGTAATTACTTATGGAACAGTAAAGTCACCACTAGATATTTATACCTACTGTACATAATACTTCATAGCATTTACTGCCATTAACGAGACAGTTGATTACAGGTACTTAGTCAAAGCTACTTAGCTTATGGGAGTCTGGCAACGTCGAGATAAGGTTATAATCTAGCAGCGTTATGTTAAAAACTAAAATGAAAAAAAAAATAATAGTGCTGCTGACACATCTACTGTTAAAACTTAGAATGAGTAAATATTTCACACACACACACAAACAAGTTTATGCGTGCGTGTAAATACACATTTGCAATAACAGTAAAGGTTTAAATCAATATCATTTTCAAAGAAATTATGATAATAGCTGATAAGTTAAGAACAATCTAAAAGCATACAAAACAATAAAATAACTATATTCATACCAACCTACTATTATAATAAACAGATGGAAGCAAAATAGGTTAATCTAGGGTTTATAGACAAAACATAGCTGGAGAACCACCACCCCTCTAAAGACGTCAATTCCACACTGACGCCTGAAGCAGTTAACCCCGATGCAACGGTATGCATATACAGATACACCATAGACGGGGCTAAAGGCACAATGACACGACTAAATGCGACAATTTGCTCAGGCCCCATGACACTAACTAATGATCCTACCACATGGGGCGCCACCAGTGACTCATTCAACTCGCGCGCTTTCTCGCATACATATACGGGGGACGGGAGCGCGCAACTCCATAATCCTTGTTTGTTTATTGTAGTTTCTATGTAATTCTCTCGCTTTCACACACACACAAACACAGCCTAGGATCAGTTTGCTGCTATGATTTCAAAGTTAATCTTTTATGATCCTCTATTTATCAGTGGTTTACTTTTAAATAAACCCAAAGTCTTTCATGGCTACTCTGGTCTAATTTTGAAGTCCTGTGTGATTAAATATTGATCAAGTTACTTGAAAACGAAGAGTGGATCATAAAATTATTTCCAATGGGAGTAAACAGAAGTATTTAAGAAATTATTTCACCTCTCATTTATGCAAGACTTTGAAAGACTACCTTTTACAAAAAAAAAAAAAAAAAAAAAAGACGACTACCTGCCACAAAAAAAAAAAAAAAAAATAATAATAATAATAATAATAATAATAATTAGTACATACGTCATAGAACAAAATAAACAACCATAATATAATCATGTCTATTAACAAACACCTCATAAATTAGCAGAATAATATTACTATTTTAATAATAATATTAATTTCACTGATTTTAGTAACAATACTGATCATGACCTTCCATGGGGCCATCTCATGTCTGAGCGCCATAGACATTCGCCCTTCGCCAAAAGTCGTCGGTATCAGACGACCTCCTGCGTGGCACGTCAGAGCACCACCGCCTTTGCCTAACGAGCAAGATAAAGGCGCTCTAACACCTTCGACCACTCTGTCAGCCTTCACATATGACTTCGAGTCATGCACCCCCGAAGAGCGTCCCGAGAAATGCCAACTGATACTCAAGCTGGTATAATTTTATCCTTTCTTTTTGACTACTCATAAGATATTCCCCTGACAAGTTCATGAAAAGGAGATAAGGAAAAACCCCTTATGCATACGTAATGGATATCGCTAGGGCAAAGTTACCGAAATAGAAAACTGATAGTAAAGTTAGAATAAACCTCTTGTTCTATAAGAACGAGATGATTCTTTACCAAAACGATAAAACCATTTGTCTTGAAGTTTGTAAACTAGAATAGACAAACAGAACATCATCACTATATTTTTACTACTTCAAAGCTAAATTTAATGTTCATTCCATTAAAAATAACCATACCACACTCTTTAAAGAGTAATATTTTTCACTATCTTTTTACATGTAAAATATTAGAGTAATATTTATTTCTCCAATATCATCTAACTTATACTTCTACCAGCATAAAACTAAAAGCAATAATAATTTTCCAAAGCCTACAATGTTTGTAAGCAAATGACACCGTATCTAAATTTGTTGCAATTACCATTCCTAAAAAATGTACGCTAATCTCGTTCCCGTTAAAAGCTACTTAAAAAAGAAGGGAGACGGAGAAAAACAATCAAAGAAACTAGAGAAGTTCAGTGAAGTTAAAAAGAGTACACTGTAACGAGATATTAATGAACGGAGAGGACAGAGTAGTAGATTTTTTTTTTTTTTTTTTTACAGCCGCAAAGAATATTACAATTTCTCTTTCGAAGCAGTGAACTGCCTTAAGAAACAAAAATCAATAACGGTCAGGAAAATTTTCTTTGTCTACACGATACGTTTTTCATTAACGGATATATTTATAATTATTAAAAAAAAAAATATGGTTATACAACACAGCCAAGTGGTATATTATTAACAAAACCCTTCCATTTTCAACGACACTTTCAAAAACTTTTCAATGATTGTTCCATCTACAGCAATTATCAGAAATAAAAGCAACCACCAAAACCGAGCAAGAGACTGTAGTTCCCGTAGCCCATAAAGACGAGGCACTTTTGTTGGACCAAAAGTAAATGGGGCAGAACAAACAGTGTAAGTGTTGATAGTGGAAATGCAGGCTTCTTAATCTGTGATTGCCACTAGAGGAATGTTACAGAACAGAGACGGTTATTACTGTTGGAAATAAGGAAGAATAGAATGTGCGTGTTGCTAGTTGAGATACAGTAGAAAAGGCTAAGTAAGAATGAAGTAAAGAAATGTGTATCACATGTGTAATTAAGAGTAGAATAGTATATGGTTATTGTCGCTGGACTTTAAAAAGCATAAATTAAATTGAATCTCTGCGTATATCTATAATTTCCATGCTACATGAAAAGATCACACAAATCACCAATAACGCAAGATAAACAGGCTTTATCTATCCAACTCCCCCATAAAAACTTACACAAGTTATTGCTTCATTTATCTTTCTTCTCAACATAATGGGAATAATACACAAAGAGTTTATTCTATGAACATTCTTCCATGCCACTTTCTTGAAAACCTTTCTCTCCGTAGCAATGTGTCCGTACAGATGCAATTACGTTTAATGCTCTGATTCCCTTTCCCTTTCTTCTTCTAATTATTATTATTATTATCATTATTAACCTACAACCCTAGTTGGAAACGAAGGATGCTACAAACCCTATGGCTCTAATGGGAAAGTAGCCCAGTGAGGAACGGAAATAAGAGATTAAATAAGCTCTATAGAAGTGATGAATATTTTTCTTTTAAGATCAGTAACAAAGTTAAAATAGATCGGTCATATATATGCCACTTAGAGATATTTTTTCATCATAAAAGTATTTGCAGCAAATTTGAACATATGAAGTTCCAGCGATTCAATAGCAAGATTGGGAAAATCATTACAAACCAGTCTGGTCACAGCTGGAATAAAACTTCTAGAATACTGCGTAGTATTCAGCCTTAAGATGGAGAAGGCAAGACTCTTAGAATTAACTGCTTACCTAGTACTGCGTACAGGACGATAGAGTCTAGCAAGATCTGAATGCAAAGGATAGTTAGAATTAGGAAAAATCTTATAAAACATGCACACACACACACACAAAAAAAAAAAAACTATATCAACGTCGATCCAGAGATTTATATCCAGATAAGGAATTAGAAATTTAATAGACCGCAATTTTTTGTCCAACAGATTACGATGAGAGTCAGCACTGAAGACCAGATAGGAGAACAACACTCGAAATATGGTAGAAAGAAAAACATAAAACATTTCCTCCGGAAAGATAAATCAGGGAAAATATCAAAAGGCTTTCTCAATAAGCCATTTTTTCCGGAATTGAAGAAGCAGACCGAATGTATTTCTAAAATGTAGATTTGCTATCAAGAATCACACCTAGAATTTCAAATGACTTGTATATAGTATAAGATGCATTGTTAATGCAGAGATCTGGATTATGAGGAACCACAGTCCTCGACCTACTTACAATAATTGAACCCTTACAATTTGCACTACGCACTAGTTTTAGCTGAATCTCTATTAAGGGATTACGCCGCAACCATAGGTCCACATTCAGGTTAAGGAATTGATGCAAAGAGAGTAGCATCTTGTGCATATGCAATGAGTCCGTTTCAATCTAGGCCAAACCACATTTCATGCATATATAGTCATAAACGAAATGTACCGAGAACACTAACCCAGAGGTCCGCCAGATATTGCATCCTATAACCTACCTTCCTTATGAGGCTGAATACCGTAATTGAAATACTGTAATATTTCAAAAAGGTCTCTGCTATAAAATTATATATACATATATATATATATATATATATATATACCTTGCTGAGAGGGGATACCTTAACTTGGTGAAAGGGATTATGTATCAGCAACGTCAGAGCTACCCATAGTAGGTTGATTTGCTATGAGCGACCGGATAAAAGACTCCCACTATCACCAATCCGCAGTGGCCAGCGTGGTGATGAAAACTGCCCAAACCTTAGATATGAATAAAGACATGCCCAAGGCCTTTGTCCTGCAGTTTACTAGAAACGTCTGGATTTGTTTATATATATATATATATATATATATATATATATATATATGTGTGTGTGTGTGTGTGTGTGTGTGTGTGTGTACACCATTTTCTAGTATTAATGCATGTTTTCTAATACGGTAAATACTGCTATTCGACGTTATATAGAATAAGCTGCTAATAATGGTAATGGATATAAAAGTTTGAAGACTATATGCGCAACCGAGATAAACATGAGCATTCTTCCAAGGGCTGCCCACTTCGCTTTCTTGTTCGTCTTTATCTGTTTAAAATATCAGAGCTTCTCTCCTCTAAGGCCATCTTGCCAATTATCTCCCCTTCCTTGCTATCTTATGCATCCGCTTTCCCGTGCATCTTCCCTTCGGCCAGACTATATAATGGGAAGAGAGAGAGAGAGAGAGAGAGAGAGAGAGAGAGAGAGAGAGAGAGAGAGAGAGAGAGAGAAAGAGAATATCTTCCTTTAGAATTCATAAAAACAGCAGTTCTGTTTTGAAGAGACCCATTCCTAAGGTAAAAAACTACAAAGTAATGACAGGCTTTCATGTCCCCAAAAAATCAAACCGAAAGGAAAGAAAAAGCCTACTAACTGACATCACTAGTCATTGCCACCGTCATCATCATCGACCGCCATCGTCGTCGGTCCTCGCCGTCGTCAATGTTACCAACGTCGTCACCGTCATCGCATCTAACCGTCTGCTCCATAGCCAATACCGTCTTTCTAACAGATAGCAAAGTTTACTTGAGCTCATTAAGTTATAATGGGGATGTAAACCCTGTCTCAACGATCTCTTCTAATTTATCTCCCCTCTCCTATCTTCTCTTCTCCTTTGGAGGGAAGGGGGGGGGGGAGAAGGGATGTCTGTTTCTCCCGTTAAGTTCTACTTCTCTCTTTTTTTCTTGTCTTATGCTTCCTTCAAAAAGGGGAGATCCAACTTTTACCATTTTGGACTGTGAACGTAACTTGATATTGTAAAACTTCTGTTCTATCAACCTGGCAGAAAAATAGAAGATTTTTTTTTACACTCTTTCCGAAGATACATCCAGATCCCTTATTACGGTTCTTTACAACAGGAGTATCTTTGACTTTTAAGGGGAAAATAGAGGGCGGAGACATTAAAGACAAATATTGACAGCTATTCGGTAGTCCATCGGCTCCATTCTTGTGCATATATATATATATATATATATATACACATAAAATATTTATCCAAAAAATATTTGAAATAAGCCCCGAATACCTTTCAATTATACACACAAACACGCGCACACACAATATATATGTGTGTGTGTATATATATATATAGCAGCAAATTGTCGCTAATTAGGTTTTAATGATTTTACATTTTACAGAAGACTGTACTTCTACAGATGGAAAAAAAATCGTAACCAACGAAGAATTTATTCCCGTAAACTTTATCTTATCGGACATATTTTACGATAAATTTGTGTATTATTCTTGTGCTTATTGAAACGTAACCTTAAGTACCTTTGCACTAAATAGTTAGGAACATATTAAATGGAAACACTAGAAACGGTATCCTTCACATTTCAGGAGGGGAAAATGGAAGTAAAAGGTGTTTTTAACTTGGCCACAATTATTCATTTACCTGAAAACTACTAAAACATTTAAGTTTGTTTACTTTGAAACGGTTAATATTTTTTTTTTCGTATTTAACTTAGCTTGATAATTATATTTGCTAATACCTTCCTGAGGAAATGTATTCTAACCATTTATCTATTTTATTCTAACTTACTCACGCAGCTTTTCCAATATAATTTACATAGAGAGGGATTAAGTGCGTGTGGTTTTATATCCATCTCCTACTCTCAAAACTACTCTCAAAACTCCAACAACCCCCTATCTAATCCATATAATCAGCTTTTACCTACGAGTTTGGTGTGATGCAACACAGTTTGCTAGGCTGTCACCTATCATTTCCATCTTGGAACTGTGAAGCTGTGATAACACGAGTAACATGAGCGAAGGTTTCATAACTGTCCCCCAAAACATAGACTTGGAAGTAAAGGGAGATGGAACCCAAAAACTAAAGGTTCTTGATCTGCTGGCATTTTTGTGTAAGTATATTTTGTCTATTTATAAACAAACGACAAACATTGCTTTTATTTTTCGTGAATGTGGTAGGAGTACGCATTTACAATGAAAACTTATCATAGAACATCCTATGGCTTCGTTTTATTTTAGAAAATATATGTTGAAAAGCCTCAAGGATTGAAAGACCCGCTTTTTGTAACTGCGTTGGATAGCAGTTGCACATAAATGCAATTGGGAAACCCCTTTCATTTCTAACAAAATACATTTTACGAGGAATCCAATACCGTATTGTTATGCCGAAAATTTCTTCGTTGAGAACAATTCTACGCCATTTATAGGTACTTCTCGGTCTGGTCAACGCTGCTATTATTCTATATAATCAACGTACCGTGCTTTTAAAACTGATTTTAGTGGGTAAAGTAGTTAGGTTTCAAAAAGCAAAACCGCATCAAGTGGTGATATTTTAAACGTATATTTTTTACGAAAAGAATAAATTACTTGTTATCCTTTAAAATATCTTTTTTTTACCTTTTAATAAGCTTATGAGTAAAATCTAGTGGAAAAGATATAATGGAATCTACTTATAAGCAATGACCTTAAGGAGAAGAAAGAAGAAAGGAAAGAAAAAGAAAGGATTGATATTATATTTGCATAAAATAAAAATATACAACTTAACATATTTAAGAAACGACAAGAAAATGGCCTTGGTTCTTAAAAACAATACTGTAAGATAGATAAGTACGTACCGGAGTGTTCTGCATGAAATTCTAAATATAAAGAATATTTTTCACAATCATTAATAATTCTTTTAAGATAGAAACATTTCTCCATAACTCTTCTTGACCCAATGTAGTGTACAAAATTTACAATTCATGTAATCTACAGGAAATTTACATATTATGCAAGCTGTACAACCGTCTTTATTTCAGGTAGTCCTAATAATAGTTTAGTTTGTGCAATCATTGTAAAAAGGTTTCCGCGCCCCTTTACACTAAATGTTCAATGTAATCTACATAATCCAGTTTGCAATTTAAAATAATCTACATAACAATGGTTTCCGTTTCATGTACCTAAAGGTATAGGAGAGAGAGAGAGAGAGAGAGAGAGAGAGAGAGAGAGAGAGAGAAAGGAGCAAATTCATGATTTGCCTTTCTAAATAGCAGCGGAAGAGTGAAAGCTCCCGAACCCTCTCAGAAAAATATTTCCTCTCTTTATTTCTAAGGAATCAGTCCAGGTTTACAAATCCTTCAAGAACCGATTTCCATATTTTCTTCTCCAGGGGAGAATATATTACGCTGAAAAGAAAAACAGTACTCACAAAGGAACCTTTTTTCTTCGAAAGTGGTAAATAAGGCAAACAATTTCCTTAAACTTTATAATATATATATATATATTATATATATATATATATATATATATATTCATAGGAATTTCTCGTCGAGAAACTCTCTCTCTCTCTCTCTCTCTCTCTCTCTCTCTCTCTTTTTCTGTGTTACTGTGTATTCGAAAGTACATCTTCAATTCTTAAAAAGCCGCTCCACTCAAGTAACATTTTTTTTCAGCAATATTTTTCCTTTTGATATTCTAATTTCTTCATAAAACATCGCGGTGAATATGAGCAAAGCTACGTCTTCTTTCTTTCCTCCTCTTCTTTTTTCTTCCTTCTTTTTACCTTTTACGCTCACGCATTCCTCTTCTCTGCTTTATCTGGGATGGCAAGAGAAGGAAGCTCATCTCATCTAAGCTCTCATATCCTTGCCCATCTCATTTCTTATCTTTTTAGCCACAAACATGAATTAGTTTGCTAATCCACTCTCTCTCTCTCTCTCTCTCTCTCTCTCTCTCTCTCTGAATAAATTTTCTAGTAAACTTTTAAAACAACGATGTACCTTGTTGGCATGAAGGGCTCTCTCTCTCTCTCTCTCTCTCTCTCTCTCTCTCTGCTTTCATTAGATTTTTTGTTCGTTTCATAATCCACAGCCCATGAATCATTCACTAATCTCTCTCTCTCTCTCTCTCTCTCTCTCTCTCTCCTTTGTTGGATTTCTTGTCCGTTTCATACTCCACAGGCCATGAATCTCTCTCTCTCTCTCTCTCTCTCTCTCTCTCTCCCTCAGCCCAGCCATGTGCTCCATCTTCTGCTGAAGGGAACAAAGCTTAGACCGAGTGGCGTTGTTTGCACAGAAACTTAATCCTAATTTGTGTCAATATTTGGTGACGCGTCGTTCGGTAAGGGGGGTACCTGGGGCCAAATTTTTCTTCCCCTTCCCCCCTCTTCGATTCTTTTCTTCTATATTTCCGGATGGACCCTCAATGTGCTAAACACCTCCGGAGGGAACAATAGAAAGAGAGAGGAGAGCAGTGACAGGAATGGTGGTCCACTAAAAAATACGACAGAAATGCGTCTTGGGGACCAAGCGCATAATGCAATCCTATAAGACAAGTACTTTAGATTTGGATAATATGCGATAGAATTATGCCAGTGGGTAAAAAGGTTTAAGGGAAATTCTTACAGACATTCGCCACGTTTACCTTTAGTTTCCTAATCGGGAGAGAGAGAGAGAGAGAGAGAGAGAGAGAGAGAGAGAGAGAGAGGTACATAGTGCGAAATCTCGTATCGTACTGAATACGAAAAAAAGGGACACCGCATTCGGGAAAGCTTTGGCAGTTTCTCATTGAGAGCTGTGCTGTGGTATTGTGCAAATGCAAACAGGAGATTCGCGGTAATTCCGAGAAATAAAAGGGCAAAATGCAAAAGGGGTTTATGGGGAGGAATATATCAGAAAGAAACTACACTGGGAAATTGTAAAATGTTAAAAGGAGAAAATGGGAGAGAAGGCAAAAGGGAAAGGACGGAGTTGAGCAGATATTCCTTAGAAGCAGTAGTATATTATACATATGAGAGATGAGAAATAAGTCCATTAAAAAAGGATAATGCTTGATTTATAAATGTAAACACCAGATTAATAAAGGAACCCAAAAAGAAAAGGTTTTTCTAACAACATTTTACAAATCAGGATGACTAACTTTCAAAGCAAGTCTAAGAGAATGCCAGCTTATATCCAACGTACAGATCCCGACTTTTGATGATGGATATTTTACCAAAATTTGAACTTTGATGTAAAAACCCTTAAATTGGGCCCTACCCCATATATATATATATATATATATAATATATAATATATATATATATATAATATAATATATATATATATATATATATATATAATATATATATATATATATATATATATATATATATATATATATATATATATATATAATATATATATATATATATACATTATATATATATAATATATAATATATATATATATATATATATATACATATGTGTACATATATATCAAATTCAAAAGTGGTCTGGGAACTAGAACCCGTGCTACCACCAGACAAAGGAAAAGTAGGCCTTTAAGTTTAACTATATAATAGTCAGTTATCATACCAAGAATGAAGACAACATACGAAATAAGAATGAAGTTCATGTTAGTGTCTACTGCACGTTTAATAAGTTTAAAGGCCCAAAGAAATTTCTGCCTTGACGAAGCGAAATAAAAGAAAACTGCAAAGCTCAATGTCTTGTCCTTCTCAGGATATAGCTTTCAAGGGAAATGTTTTTTTTTTTTTTTTTTTTTTTGCTCATGGGAAGACATTATCATTATTATTATTATTATTATTATTACTTGCTAAGCGACAACCCTAGTTGGAAAAGCAGGAAGCTGTAAGCCATTAGGTTCCAACAGGAAAAATGGCAGAGTGAAGAAAGAAAGTAAAACAAAGGATAAATGGCTTTAACGGGCACCAACATTTATAAATAGCTACATAGATTACCCAATATATACATCTAGAAGAATCAACATTCAAAATACAAAGTAAAGACGGCCACTCTCTCAGGAATTTCTGGAATATCCTGACCTATCCAACATTTACCGAATTAAAATTGAAAGAGCAAACCTGGTTCTGACCGTGTGTTGAAAGCAGTAGTGCAGATACAAGCAAAAGATAAAGAAAGAGCAACAAATAAGAAATTTCGAGTAAAGACAAATATATATTCTTAAAGAAATTAAAAAGGTCGGTCATTATCCAAGCTTTGCATAATCAAAATTGCACAGATTGCTAGCTTTCAAAAGACTGGTAACCCCTGGCCCATAATGCTGTATAATTACTGTAAAATATGAAAGCATTAACCAACATTATGCCAAATCATACAATTGAATGCAGAGGTCATAATATGAAACCCATCTCCCCACAGGGATCATTTCTATTTCATTACGAGACACATATATCTAACATCAGTTCACCCTAAACCTCGGCTGCACTACATCTCTGAGAGAGAGAGAGAGAGAGAGAGAGAGAGAGAGAGGGGGGGGGGTCACACAACGTAATTTACATCTATTGTTCCTATAATATCAAGCTTGCCACTGAGAAAATTGTTGCTGCAGTACAATAAAATTATTTCCAGACAAGCCAAGAAAACCCGGAAATTAAATGATCTACAAAGCAAAACCATGTCTAATGTGACAAATCCAACATACAAGACAACAACAACAGCAAGAGAAACGACAACAAATCAAATAATCATAATGATGATAATAACAGCATTTACATTTTCCCTTAATCGAAATCACGAAGAGAACTAATCTGAAATAAATATTGTACCTTTGTGTGCCAGAGGGGGAGTGGGGGAGATCACTCGATAGGGAAGTAGAGTGGGGGGCCCGGGTGCAGTATCACCCTAAAGGTGGCCTTCTGACTGGCTGGCTGGCCAACCTATTCCCTCACTACCAATGTTGCCACATGATGGCGTGCTTGTGCTTGCAAACCCTTTTCCAAATGTCATGGGGGTCGATATTGAAGGGCAATAAATGCGTATTTGTGCATCACTAACCCACAGTCTCTCTCTCTCTCTCTCTCTCTCTCTCTCTCTCTCTCCATAATTCCTACTTCCTCTTGGCAACACTATATCTTTCCTTCCTTTCTTCCTCTTTCTTCGTATGTATTCCTCACTGTCCTACTCGTTCTCTCTCTTTTCCTTCTCTCCTCCTTCTCCTCCCCATTTTCCTCTCTTTCTACCTTTCTCTCTTTATACCGTTGTGTGACTGCTCGCCTCTCGCTCACCTGGCTGTACCACTGTCCGTAGTCGTCGTCGTCGTCGTTGTTCCGAGCTTTTGCTACCTGGCCTTCCTAAAGCTTATCTTCATTACCTGCATGATTTGGTTCTTTATTATCTAAACTAGTTGATACTTTCTAATTGAAGTTGCCTCGACTCTGGTGGCCTTGGCTCGCACGATTTCACCTTCCTGCATTCTATCGATGACTCGAGAAGGGGAGAAAACGGAAGTGCTATCTTACTAAAGAGAGAGAGAGAGAGAGAGAGAGAGAGAGAGAGAAAATGGTATGTACGTATATACAGCTGACAAAATGTGTATTTCTAAAAACCACAATGACATCCTAACTTCTCGACTTTTTTCCACTTCCATCATAAGCTTGATACTACGATCCTCTCTTTAAGAAGGGAATAAACAAAGAAAAGCCATGAAAACTAAGAGTTTCTTTGTTGATATCCTGCTCAAATATTAGCTCATAGTGATAAGCGTTTTATAAAAGGAAATCGAGACGTCAGCATGTCATTGTGCCTATAAAAATTACACACAATGTATATATATATATATATATATATATACACTGTAGTGTATGTGTTTGTGAACAAGACAGGACTAAAATAAACACGATAAAAGCACACAAAACCAAAAACAAATAAAAGTTCATAGATTTCTAAATGCAAAACAAAAAAACATATGCACGCATAAAAAACTCAAGGTCACACTCTAATTTTGCACAGGAGTAATAAAATCGTAAACGAGACCGTTTATAGGAAATTCGCATGCTGAGAGGTCACACATCCGGGTAAGGAAGAGACAGACTGAGAGGCAGTTGTGCATCTCTCTCTCTCTCTCTCTCTCTCTCTCTCTCTCTCTACGAATACGAACGTGTTTGTGTTTGATAAAATACTAATTGCCCTTTAACAGATAAAAGGGAAAATTGTTAAATACACACAAATACAGGCTATGCTGTTCATAATGAGGATAGGAAAAATTATGATAAACATGGCTTTAGACTACTAGTATTACAACTTTCGGGACTCTGTATCACACTGAAAGGCATCACGTCTCTTTTCATACTTGGAAAAAAAAACTACACATGATCACAATTAGACCTCCAAATACC
>NC_090742.1:83228762-83233762 GCF_036898095.1 Palaemon carinicauda | reverse complement strand
ATCATTAACATATAAACACGACATATTTTGTGTTTCAACTTGGGCTCATTCGTTTTGGCTCACCATACATTCTCCAATTTACATAATCATTTTGACATCTTATTTGCACGGCATTATGAAAGTGAAAGAGAGACGACGACGGTCTTTCTTTCTCTTTCCATTGGATGGGCTTATTTCTCTTTCCCGAGGCCGTCTTCCTCCTCTTGTCAATGACAAGCATCTTTCTTTTTTATCATTCTATTTATTTTGTTGTTCGCATCTACTAATTTTATCATCTTCAATTCCCTTGTACATCATGGTTTTACTTAATGAATAATAATAATAATAATAATAATAATAATAATAATAATAATAATAATAATCGTAGTAGCAGTATGCATAAAATGTAAAAATCTCATTCAAGCGTATATAATAAAAAACTTATTTACCAAAAAGAATATATTACTAAGGATGTATAGTAAATAAATATTGTGAACATGTCTTCAGGAGACTATTTTGAGTATTTTTAATAATAATAATAATAATAATAATAATAATAATAATAATAATAACCCGGAAATCTTCACTATAAGCCTCTAGTTTCGATAGAATGTGATTGAAATAAATATATGAAAACTAAGAATTATCATCATCATCATCATACTATTATTATTACTATTATTATTATTATTATTATTATTATTATTATCCCCATCATCATTATAATTATTATCATTATTATATAAAAAATCCAGGTACGTCATACTTAGTGTGTTTGAGTGGTCTATCACCAATAATAGTTTAAATAGAAATCCTTAAAATGTAGCTATATTATTGATGTTAATTCCTATCCAATTACTTGCTCCTTTCTTAAGTTCGCCACGACTACCTCTAGAATGTTAAACTTTGAATAATTACTATTAATGTCTTTAAAAGCTATGTGGTGATTGTAGGATCCACCGGGAGAAGATTTTACAAATAGTGAACTTACAACCATAAAAAATAATAAGTTCAATTCAAGTTCTATAAAGGAATGAACTTCATCATACAAATTATTGTAGCTACAATTCTCTTTATTATGCATTTTTAAGATGATACCTCCCCCACCCCCGGCATCTGTTACCGTCCAAAAACTCTCATTTCCGACTCCTCTTCCGCTCGCATATCTGTCAAACACCCTATCGCCAGTTATCAGCATCCTTTTTATCTCTTCAATATTCCCCTTCTTCTCCCTCTATCCTATCGTCCCTTCCATCATCCCATTACCTATCTTCGCCAGAAGGGAAGGGAAAAATAATCCCTCGTGTTAGGAGAAAAAACCTCTCATGTTTCTGTTTATCGAAGGTGGTGGTTAAGGGTGGGTGCAATGATATGCGAGAGAGAGAGAGAGAGAGAGAGAGAGAGAGAGAGAGAGAAAGAGAGAGCCGGTTTCATGTGTCATCTCCAGCGGTAACAAAGCGGGGCGTGTTTATGTTGCTAGGGTGTGGAAGGGTAGTGCAACACTATTAAGGTGTAATCTGACAAATTGAAAGGCAATGGGTATATCGCTACGAGAGAGAGAGAGAGAGAGAGAGAGAGAGAGAGAGAGAGAGTAAAATGCACAAAAACACTAAGGAATTATATGCAGATGATGAAAAACGATCTTCTAGAAAGTTAACTGGAAGGAAAATGACACAACTGAAGTCGAAAGCTAAACTTAAGCATTCATTGCATTCATTATAGAGAATTCATGCACCAGTAAATAACGTGACCATCGTGTAATAGCTACGGATTACAAAGATATAGTAAGAATGTCTAGATGGCTTACGTAACGCAAATTGTGCGTAAAGCGACTTAAGAACATCTGCCGGTCTATTGAAGTATACAGAACCTAAACACAGTTTCCCCAGTGTGATACATCTTCTTGCCCAATAAGCCTAAAGCCCCCAATCACCTAAATGGGGATAAATGCGGGAAGAAGAAACGAGCTGCAGTTTCTGTTACAGGAACAAAACGACTCGGGAGAATCTCCGTACGTGTCCGACATTGCCAATGAGACACGAGGAGCAGACAGATAGTACGTCGACGGGAGAGGGGAGGGGAGGGTTGCGACAAGAGAAGGGGGAAGGAGGAGGTTACGAAGAGGGAAGGAGGAAGAGGATTACGCGTCCATGTATATATTTACACCAATCCCACAAACTGATAAGAAGGGAGCTCATGGGATACGCCACGGCCAGAATACACTAATGGCAAGATCGGGGGGAGATCCGATGTCCCTTAACCAGAGTTCGGTCCATGACAAATGAATCAATATCAAAAGTAAATAAGATTTATTTTATCTTCAACTTGGGGCTGAGGCGGTCGATGACAATCACCCCCGGCACATGCAGATGGACAGTGATGTTTTACTTGGAATGGAGAAAAACTGAGGGGGGAGTTATCCACCCAAAAACTTGCTGTTATACATAGTCCTCCATAAACAAGACTACCTATCAACTACAGCAAAAAAAAAGTAATATTCCCTTAAATTTATTTTAATTATGCACGCTTGTTCGTACGGAAGTCACAAGTATGGGGAAAACTGAAGAAAGCTATTTAATAATAAACTATTTTTCTAACTAAGATAGTATACATGTATATCAACAGTGCATAGGGTCAAATAGAAGGAAAAAAAATCAAACAAATAACGTAAATACTCTGTGGTACACTCATCATCATCATCATCTCCTCCTACGCCTATTGACGCAAATGTACACTCACATCTATGAAAACATATGAATAATGAGTGGAACAATATTATAGAAAAACCGCTCACATTCTGTCACTACACTTAATTACACTAAATAGTTCAAAGACAACTCTCTCTCTCTCTCTCTCTCTCTCTCTCTCTCTCTCTCTCTCACCCCGTTTCGACAGATTACTGCTATAAAGAGCACCGAAAACAATGAGACTTTGCGCAGATTACACTCATCCATCGTGAAACTCAATTTCAGGGTAATGACAGACACCGCATTCGCTCTTGCCGCTCATTGGGGACACCAGACGCCTCCTTGGCTGTTCAACCAGAACGTTTGTTTTCGTGCTTTTATCTCCAACGAAGTTGCAAACAGGATCAATAATTTGTTCTCTTCAACAATTGGTGGTGTTTAAGTCTTATACGGATGAACCTGGCCCCCACACCACTGTTGAAAGTTTCATAAGAGCAGTTATTGAGTTTGTTTATTATATATATATATATATATATATATATATATATATATATATATATATATATATATATATATATATATATATTTATATTTATATATATATATATATATATATATATATATATATATTTATATATATATATAGATAGATAGATATAGATAGATATATATAGATATATATATATATATATATATATATATATATATATATATATATATATATATAGTATATATATAGTATATATATAAATATTATTATTATTATAATTATTATTACTTGCTAAGCTACAACTCGAGTTGGAAAAGCAGGATGCTATATGGAAAGGGCCTCCAACAGGGAAAATAGCCCAGTGAGGAAAGGAAACAAGGGAAAATAAAATACTTTAAGAACAGTAACATTAAAATATATATATGTGTATATATATATATATATATATATATATATATATATATATATATATATATATATACGTATATATACATATATATGTATATATATATATACGTATATATACATATATATGTATATATATACGTATATATACATATATATGTGTATATATACATTCCTCAACATGATGGTGAATAAAAACAGAAACAATGAATAAAAGGAACAATATCATAAAAAAATGCCAAAACATAATCTTGACTTATCTAGAATTATTCTCAAGGGTAAAATGTTGCAAGATAAGCATCATATTTCATACTTATTGTGGATAATGTCAACTTCTTGCCAGAAAACAATATAAAGTTTTTTTTTTTATTTAACTATGTCTTTTACCTTGACTTTTATTTTTTTTGCATGCAATATCGTCATAAGAATAAATAGATGTCACAATCACAATAAAAGCATCAATAAATATGAACATTGATAGATAACTCTAAACACGTCTTTGTCTGAGAGAGAGAGAGAGAGAGAGAGAGAGAGAGAGAGAGAGAGAGAGAGAGAGAGAGAGAGAGACTTTCTTTTAGGGTTAGCATGTATCACAGTCTAAAGAAAAAAATTCCATG
Organism: Palaemon carinicauda; assembly: GCF_036898095.1. NCBI lineage: Eukaryota > Metazoa > Arthropoda > Malacostraca > Decapoda > Palaemonidae > Palaemon > Palaemon carinicauda. The sequence continues at coordinate 83,229,584 of NC_090742.1, read as the reverse complement.
CTAAATCGTAACTTTTCTTTAATGTTATAATTCAATCAAGCTCCATTCTCATCCATTTTCGTACGAACGAACAGAGAAAAGGGGAAATGAAAAACACAGCCTCAAAGTGAACCATTCAATGTAGACAGCTTTGATTCTTTTTGCAAAAGCACCCGCTGTTCTACCGGTATTATTTGCGTAACAAAGCCGGGAAAAGACCTCAAAAGTACTTCAAACAAGATCGTTTGTCCGTATTTATGAATTAAGAGATACAGGCTAGCGGTGGGTCCTTTAAATGGAATAATATAAACATTCAAAGAACACAATGGACGTTGGAGAGAGGCTCGGCCTGAGATGGGCATTCCTGGAATTCCCAAAAGTAAATCCAATGAAATAACAACAGTGGCACCATTATTCCATGACATATACTGCTTGTGAAACAATGACGAATGCCAATATTTTCTTACAAAGCCTTTTTACATAAAACATCCTTTGTTGTCAAAAGAATGAGACAAAGGGTATTTTGTCCAGCAGGGAGAGAGGGTGAGGGGGGGGGGGGGAGCGTTCGTTATCGCATGACAATCTATAGCAATCTCTTGTCAATGCCAATACGTGAACAAAATAATAATAAATTATAAATTTTATCAAAAAAAAAAAAAATAATATAAACTAGATCAGATGGATTTATCATCAAGAAAGACAATTTTAACACGTTCGATTAAATCTCATCAAAAGAAACAATTCACACAATGGTCGTCGTACTCAGAACAAGATTTAATAAGGCTCTAGCAAAACTATCCACCCTTTGCTCAAATGAACTCGTCCGTATTAACCCGAGAGTTG
>NC_090742.1:83211262-83223762 GCF_036898095.1 Palaemon carinicauda | reverse complement strand
GGAGACTGGGAGGAGCTGAAAGCAATACAGCGCGAAGCCACAGTTTGCTGCGAGGGTTATTTGCATATATATTAATACTGGCAATATCAACCTAATAGAGTTTTGCTGGTGGGAGCAGCTTGGGTTGAGTGGAAGGCCAAGCCACGAGGCTCAGTGCAATACAGTCGTAATTGCTACATTCCCCGAGGTTAGATTGCATATGTATCAGAACTAACAAAATCAACCTTGATAAAGTGTCAGATCCGATTTGGTCGCCAATAGGATTTGATTGAATGCATTTATATAGATCAAGGGCCATTTTCTGACGCGCACATGCAGAGGGAGAGGCTCAACCGAACGGCCCATGCATATTCATCTTGCAGTTCAAAGCTTGTTTCCTGTGGACATACGCAGACGCACAGATATACTGGCTAATAACATCAAAGACCAAAAGGTACATACTGTATATAAAAAAAAAAAACAAGTCTGACCGTAAGAAATCGTTTAGAATAGCCGCATAAGGCAGAGGGTCCTACCAGACGTGTAAAATCAAATATGTGGTGTCAGAAGTAATTAAGAATAACAAAAACTTTATCATAATACAGTGTTGAAGTTATAGTATGTCGAGGAATTAGAATTTACGAAATGGAAAAATACTATGACAAAAGACAACTTGTATCTGAAAAAAACTTGTCCTAGAAATTCTGTACAAAAAGCAATCCTAAAATTTACATGGCTAGAGAGAGAGAAAATCCATTCCAAAAGCAAAGAAACACTGACAATATGTTTTACCAGTGATTTTCCACAGGCTAGAGAGAGAGAGAGAGAGAGAGAGAGAGAGAGAGAGAGAGGAGAGAGAGAGAGAGAGAGAGAGATACACAGGTGTGCCCCCCACAAGTTTGCAAGAGGTCCTCCCTGTGAGCTCATTCCCCCGGTATGTGGAGAGTGGGGTGTGGTGGCGGAGCAAAGATGAAGGGGACTATGACTTTGGCAATCAGGTGACAGGTGTCTGACATTTGGGAAAGGAAGGAAGGAAAGAGAGCACGAGGGAGTGCCACCCATATGTCACCGCCATTAGAGACTGCACGAAATTTCTCCACTACTTTTGGCAGTGGATTTAATTCTCGACAGGTGAATAAAAAATGGGTGATATTACTCGAGATTCCATAGAGCAAAATGATCAACATATCAAATTATTAAGCACGTAAATGTATATGGAGAGAATACCAGCGAGCATACAAACAGTATATATATATATATATATATATATATATATATATATATATATATATATATATATAATATATATAAACACAAGATACCAAATAGACACGTAATATACAGTGCGCGTACATTATATATATATATATATATATATATATATATATATATATATATATATATATATATATATAAATATATATATATATAAATATATATATATATATATATATATATATATATATATAATCTTATCATATGCTATACAACTTATGTGATACCAGTCGTAACAAAAAATCATTGCGTATCCCCTACTGAGAGAGAGAGAGAGAGAGAGAGAGAGAGAGAGAGAGAGAGAGAGAGAGAGATTCCCAACGACAGCTATATCTTTCAGCTTCTTAGAAAAACAAAAATGTGTGAGGCATCGACATCATGCCGTGAGCCAGAGTAGGAACCTGCGAAGCCATAATATCATTAACCCGTATGGGGTAATGGGGTCAACTGAGGGTCATCATTACAATTTGGTCGCTTATCCTAATCCAGAACACAGGTGGTCCTAACATTAGACGTACCCTTAATGAAGGGTAATGGACAGTGCGTTTCCGGAAAGGGTCAATGTTATTGTTCTATAGCCCTTAGATGTGTCAGTGTGCGCGTAACGAGCAGTATAAAATACCGGTTTCAGGTTCTGTATGACCATTCGGAAACCAACAAAATTCCAACTTTCTGGAACTGGATTAAGCAATGTCACCCACAATAACCTTTAACAGTAATAGAAAAAAAAGGGTAAAACAATGCCCCCCCCCCACCCCTTCTAATATACAACGCTATTTCAAAATTCACTAAACCTAGTCCATAAGAATGTTACATTTTGAAAACTCCCAACCATAAACTCCCAAACCTATACTATACACATATTCTGTACACCGAGTACTAAAACTCAAAAAATCTATCTTCATTGTTTTGATGATTCAATGAAAAAATGAAACGGCACAAACGGCCACTCCAAACCTCAGGAGACCAAATCCATGATTTACGCCCTCAGGATTCAATACCTTTGAAAAGGCCATTTCCATGTAGTACGGTACCTTTCCAAAGCTTGCAAAGCTTGCCACCATTCACTACGTAGGTCATGCTAACACTTGCTAAGCCTTTAACCAGAGTTATTTTCAAAGTATGCTCTCATTGAGATGTATTCTAAGACGGTCCAATAGAAAGGGTTTAAGGTTCTCAAATAGCTACTTTCCGCTCTATTTGGAAAACCTGTTAGTTTCAAGAGACCTTTGGGACTACAATTATTTCAAGGTATATTTCCTGCTATTTTAAATACCTGTTAATAGCATATTTTTTTCTTGGGTTTTAAATATAGTCCGTCACAATTGTTATACGCAATACACACACACACACACACACACACACACACATATATATATATATATATATATATAATATATATATATATATATATATCTATATCTATATATATATATATATATATATATATATATATGCTGTATAAATATATATATATATATATATATATATATATATATATATATATAAAGAGAGAGAGAGAGAGAGAGGAGAGAGAGAGAGAGAGAGAGAGAGAGAGAGAGAGAGAGAGAGAGAGAATTCATGGAAACTTTGTGAAAAAGAATTATATATGACAAATTTTATCTTTAATAACAAGATGTCAACAACTGTGTAGAAATTACAGCGTTGTATGTACAAAAGAACGGCTTCTAAAATATTGTTAAAATGTTCTTTATTTGGTGTTTTCATATATATATATATACAGTATATATATATATATATATATATATATATATATATATTATATCACATTATAAAATTTTCATGAATAAGGTATTGCCTTATGAAGCTACATGTGTGCATAAAAAAATTTCCTGGCATCATAGACAACGAAATTATAAAATATCATTAAGAAGCACATTACAAAACCGATGTTAACTTCGCCATAATTATAAAGTATAATAATCTACTGCATAGAAAATCGTTTAAGAGCACTTAAAAAAAAAAAGAATTGAGTTAAAAGTTACACAATTTTACTTTTTCATCAAAATAGTTTACACACGTTCTATTTACGAATAATCACTGGGAACAAAAACAAAAATACTTTCTTCTGTTTTTCTTTTTTTCATTTCGGCAAAAGTTATTATTTGATTAATCCCTTAATGCCAGTGACATACACAATTATTAAAAGACACGGATAATTAGCTTGCTATAAAAGCAACTAAACGGGAGTGAATAATTAAAACAAGTAAACATAAGTAGGCAGGGACACAAAACTTTTTACGAGCATCAATCAAGAAATTCCTAAGTTCTCAAACCATAGTTTCATAACCATATCCTAAGTCCTAGCACGTATGACAATTATTATAGTTCACTAAACTCATCATCAATCATAGATCTCTCTCTCTCTCTCTCCTCTCTCTCTCTCTCTCTCTCTCTCTCTCTCTCCTCATCGATTGTTTCATCCATGCCCATGTTTTCACTCCTCGACCCCTTCCCCTGGCATGTCTTATCTCCCCTTTCCATCAAACAGCAATAGCGCACAAGATCATAACCAGACACCAAAATTTTTCAAGTTCCTTTCTTTTCTTCTGAAGAAAACAATCACTTAAACAACTGCCCTTGAATAGTGTGTGGCAACCATATATCATTAGTTATCAATAGATATTTTCCATCGTAATTTCAATTATGCAATATGTCGATTTCTTTATAATTCAAGAATGTAAAATAAAAACTATTCTACGGTATAAATGCCCCAATATTCCTTCTTATCATAACTTGTAAAGCACAATGCAAGCTACTTGGTTATACCCAGAAGTATGTGATTACAGTCATACATGCCCCCCTGACTACTATATCCTATTTTCTTATTATTCCCAAATGGTACCTTCCACAATACAGCATTCTTTTATCTACAACTCCCACACACTTCGTCGACCTCTTTTGCCCTACCCAAGGAGAAATCCCATGGGGTTTTCCCTTTACTCCTCCCACAGTTTCCCCACGTGATAAGAAAACCAAGAACATCAATAAACATGACGCATCTCCGGTAGGGTTTTCCTCATTACCTTCACTAATCTTCTCCATTCTGGTTTCTTAGTTTTCTCCAATATATAGGAAAAATCGCGTGTGTACATACGAAGTTCACGTCTTAACATACGTAGAAAGTTTTTGTCACTAACCTTAATACACCCAATGTGAAAATAATAAGTATCATGTTTATTCGGTAGAAAAGCAGAGTTATTATACAATCTGATACCAGATGTATTCTGCTTCATTAACACATCATGTTTAAAAAAAAATGGTACTAACACTCCCTAAAATAGCTACGATCCTTTGCCATAGATTTTTAAATGCAGTTTTTTAATCTATTTTATAGTATTGCCTATATATTTGTCTCATTTTCTGCATTTATTATTTGCGCTTCTATTTCCCATGATATTTGTCTCAGCATCTGTTGTTCTCTAATGGACAGGCTATTCTGGGGAGGCTTGTAGAATAAGTTAATAACAAGACTTATAAATCATCTTTTTTTTCTGTCTAAAAAATTAACAATAACTATTTACACCCGAAGCGTTTTCCCTCGACTAGCAAGACAATGGATACGAATTGATTGATTTGAAATTCTCTGGCTTCCTGACATCGAATGTACATTAGATACTAATGGGAAAATAAATATATATATATATATATATATATATATATATATATATATATATATATATATATATATATATATATATAGAATCGATCAAATATGTAAACGATAATATGATATCTAACATACAGTATTTTATTAGGCAAGTCTTTGGTAACTCGTTTAGGTCATCACTTTACTGTAAATGACTACCTGGAAATTGATTTGTATCCGAGATCGCTTCTTTTCATGTACACAGCAAATGTATTTCTATGTTTTTAACAGCTTTAAATTGACATTCTTTTTTTTTAACCAACTTCTTTTCAAGAAAAAAATTTTAAGGGATACAACTCACTGGTATTAAATGTACTCGACGAAAAACAGCTCTATTACTACAAGCGAAAATCATGTCATAGTAAAAAATGATAATGAGTCCAGCTAATGAAATAGGTTCTTTATGATTCATAAGAATAACATTAGAGAAAAATTCTACACCGGAAAATGATCCTTATTACTCTCGCTCCTCTTCCTCAGTGGACACGCACCATTGCATATATCCCCTAAGTTCCATTACTTCGCTTCCTCTCATGTTTATCCCCTTGGATTTACATGGCAAAACGGAAGGGAAAACGGTCATGCAAAATTGTTATTAATGCAGGGAATAAAGGATGTGTCTCATTCATATCCATGGTTCTTTGGAAGTTTATATTTAATGCTACATCATTAATAACCTAAGTTGTACACCTCCTCATGCAACACGAGAAAATGGAGTATTACAATCCTTCCATTGTGAAGTCCCAAAGGTGAATAAACTTGAAATGGTTAAACATTAAAACTCAAGTGACGATATCAAATAAAACTATGAGGAGACTTTCTATTGTAATTTACATCGTACTATATAAAATATCGCAAAAAGGACATTAATACAAGTGAGGGTTCAGACGTCCCGAAGCTTAGATTACTGTTCTTACACACGGACAGCACATTAACAATACGTCTTACCAAAGAGAGATACCAAGTAATTCTACCTTTTCCCCTCTCCCTGACATTTCTCCTCTGAACTGTTTTAGTTTTCTCTAGCTAACACATCCCTTCCTCCGCGCGATTTATCTATCTACCGTTCCGGTTTTCCCCTTTTCTAATTTTCCATCTATTATTTTCCTCATTTTCCCCGGGGCCATCCATCTCTCTGCTCCCCTCCCCCTCCCCTCCATCCGGCACAAGAGAACTCCAGTAGATCCCCCTTTCGCAGATGCTTCTTAAGGATATGGTAATGGCACCTCGTCCTGTGTTTTGTCTGGGAAATCATTGGTCTCTATCGAGGAAAGTTACGATGGCATAAACCTGACCAACATGGGAATGTCTTCAGTAAGCAAGGAAACAAGAGGAGGAGGAGGAGGAGGAGGAAAAGGGGGAGGTGGTGTGAGCAGAAAGTGGATGCAGGAGAGAAAAATGCGTTGTTATCACAGGAGAATAAAAATGAGAGAGAGAGAGAGAGAGAGAGAGAGAGAGAGAGAGAGAGAGAGAGAGAGAGAGAGAGAGAGAGAGAGAGAGAGAGAGAATCACAATTCTATAGTATTCAGACGTCACTAGAATCTAAAACCACATTGTGTCAGGAGCTCGCAATAAATCATCGAAATGTTCTTTTCCAAATAAATTCAAACAAAAACAGAATTAAAACAAAATGACTGAATCGCCATTAAATTACAAAAAGAGCACAATGAACGATAAATAACAAAAATTGAAATTCGATATTCCAAAAGCAAGCCCGTAGTCAAATATGATTTCCAGGAACAAACTCCCGATAGCATACTTAGTTAGATCCAGATTTGCATTGTAATCAAGCACTCCGTGTCTGTTTGTCTGTAGTAATCTGGTATCAAATTACCATACTTAATGACGCCACTCCAAGTCAATGGTGCTCTTCTATCCTCTTTCTTTCCCAGATGGGTGGGACAAAAACCCACATATGATTCAGTCCCTCTAAGAAAATGGCCTAAATCTAAGTATTCTTATTCATTTTGAAACACCTGTCTATTAATTACCTGAAGATCAAACACGTATGGACCAGCGTAGGTGGAAAGTTCTCGACTGGTGACTATTCACAAATTTAGTAGACTATTTTAAAGTAAAGCTCAAGGCAGAAATATTCAGCGGCGTGGGAGAGAGATCAAGCAAGAAAACGAAAGCGCGTGCGCTCACACACACACACATATCTATCTATCTATCTATCTATCTATCTATATATATATATATATATATATATATATATATATATATATATATATATATATATATATATGTGTGTGTGTGTGTGTACACGCAACAACAACAACAACAAATGCATCTATTACTAGTCCACTGCAGAACAAAGGCGTCATTCATGTTAATCCACGTCAGGGATTTGACCAGTTTTCATCACCATGCTGGCCAGTGCGGATTGGTGATGGTGGGAGATTTTTGTCTGATCGGTAATTGAGTGATTTATCTTTTAAAGAAATCGCACAATGATAGGAACAGGTCATCAAAAAATCGCAATGACCACTACAGTAGGTTATATGCCTTCAATATGCTTAGGGTTATGCATCTTCTCTGGACATTTTGTGTCTGGCTAATTTTCAGCACCACTTCGTGTGACGAACTTTAACAGCAGCACCCCACTTATAAATAACTTTCTCCTTCTCTCCTCTCTGTTCCATTCCATTCCTCCGTCTAAAAAAAAACAGCTGCTCTCATTTCCCCAGAATATAATTGATAAAAAAGGAAGGGCAGATAATAATTAAGCCTCCTTCTCCTGCTCTGATGTTATAACCATTTTACTCGTATGTGCTTCCTTCACCCAACTCATTTTTTGTTCTCTCAAGGATGTTAAGAGAGTCGCCAAGTCTCTCTCAATCTCTCTTGAAAATTACAAAACAAAGAAAATTAATGTCACTCTTTTTCCCAGTATGGGTTGACAATATAGCAGAACTGTCATCTCTCTCTCTCTCTCTCTCTCTCTCTCTCTCTCTCTCTCTCTCTCTCTCTCTCTCTCTCTCTCTCTTAAATTCCAGAAAAGGGAAAACTGTAATTATCTCTTCCTCGTGAAAATGCCCAACCACAAACAGAAAATTTCAGAAGTGGCCACTTAATTACGACCAAGACTTGAGTGACGAGACAAACGGTAAGAGACAAGAAATCTTCTTACGAACTTATAGAAATTCTACGACGTTTTTAATTAACTTTTTGCTTTGTAAGCTTAAATAAATATGATTTTGGCATCGTGGCTCTTGTTAACGTATTTCAAAATGCCGTTACCATGAAATTCTTATCAATCTATAACAAAACAATGAATTGAATAATAACGTGGTTTAGTTAAAACCCAATGACATATAGGATCATAGGGAAACATTATAAATGAAAATGCATCACAAAAAAAATTTACCATTAATAAATTTTGCTCAACATCAAGTCTACAACAACAAACAATTCTCAATTTGATTGACATGAACATAAACCGTGTTACAAACGCCAATTTTCATTTAATGATTTAGAAGATAATTATTAGTAACCGCACCATATACAGTAATACAACCAATAATAACTTGAATCTTACTTACAACGATAGCTATTTCCTCGTTGGCATCAATAATTACATTAAACAAAGAGCATTAGATATAAAAAAAATTAAAGTTTATTTGGGTTTTATTTTGTTATTTGTCTTACTTCTGATGTGGTCGAGGACTGTGGCTGCACAATATAACACTCCTTTAAAATTCTATATGTGATTCTTGATTGCAAATTTACTTTTGAGAAATACATTCGGTCTGTTTTTCTTCTTTTCTTCAATTGCACAGAAAAATGGCTTATAGAGTTTCTTTTTTTTTTTTATCTTCGTTGATCAATCTATCCTGAAAATATTTTTTTATTCTTTCATTCTTCCTTCTTTCGATTGTTATGCTCTTGTCTGTTCTTCACTTGCTGACTCTCATCATAGTTTATTGGGCAAAAAACTTGCGGTTTATTAAATTTCTTATTCCTGTTCTGTCAGTTCTTTATGCATGTTGAATAAGATTTTACATAAATTCTGACCATCTTTTGCATTCAAATATGTCATTTATGAACGACCTTCATAACTTTAAAGAAGCAAAAAAAAAAAAAAAAAAACGTATTTATTGAACAACGATCCAATTTTTTTTTAAATTTCTTTGCATTCGAGTAAAATAGAATGAAAGATTTTGAAAAAAATGCGAATTGAAAATGAGGTAAGGAAACGACCATAAAGATTTCCTGAATTTGTGTGAAAAAAAAAATTGTCTCTGTCGTTCGCAAAGGTAATAAGATAAACGTCGAAGTTAAAAACTGAATGACTAAAAACTTTTTTAAAAAACCCGTAGTTGAGATACGTAATCTCTTACTGTATGTGTCGAAAAGAAAATTGAATTTATAAAATATGAACAAACAAAATAGTTGACCGATGACAAAAACAAGCACGTTACCTCAAAACGCATTGCTAATGGGGGAAATATTTGTGGTGTAGACAATGTATTTTCTGCCCTTTTTTTCAAACTACTAAACACCATTGTCAAAAGGAAGAAAAAAATCCTTTGCATCTAAAACAAAATTGGGTCATCCAAGGAACTTTTAGTCTATTATCAACATCCAACGCACCGTCATTAACTCTAAAAGTTGAACCAAGTTGAGTCTAATACCGTGCCATATGATGCGGCTGCCATCTCCTCCCTCCCATCTCCCTTCCCCCTTCCCACGTCCTTCCTTCTTCCAGTCCCCCTCCCCCTAACCCCCTTGTTCCCTGAAGTCTGTATTACTTGACATCGTCACAGCAAATGGGAAGGAAGGCAGGTACGTAGGAAGAAGGGAAGAGAGATGGCAAGAAGGAAAACGAGGGTGTGTGTGTGAAATGAAGGGGGGGGGGGAAGGAAGGGGGGTTAGGAGATACTGTCTATGCTCATTGTGACCTTCTGTTGGCTTGACCTTATTAAAACACGTTTGCGTTTAAACAGAACTTCATAAACAGAGTTTCTTATCGCCCCGACGTGTATATACAAGTGAGATATATGGGTATGCATAAAAAAACTGGGCAATACAGCACATGTCCTCGGGACGTATTTTGTCCCTCTTGATTTGTTTATATACCATATACTATTCGGCACCATCAATTTTACAACCTAGAAATATAAATGAAAGCGTCTCAAGGTCAAGACTGTTTAGTCAAATACAAAGAACATCCTGGATATACGGTATATATATATATATATATATATATATATATATATATATATATATCTATATATATATATCTATATATATATCTATATATATATCTATATATATACATATATATATATAATACATATACAGTATATATACATATATATATATATATATACATATATATATATATATATATATATATATATATTACATATTATATATCATATATTATATAGTTTATGTATGGGTATATATATATATATATATATATATATATATATATATATATATATATATATGTATGTATGTATGTATGTATATATATATATATATATATATATATATATATATTCCCGACACGCTGAATGGCAACTACTCGGAAACCAGCAATCTTCCACAAATTGCCAAAACTAGGGTGGTGTAATTAGTAAAGAAGGGGGAGGGGGGTGGGGTTTGAATCTGTGCGTGAATATCTAAATATTTAGCTGTCATTTTTGACGGGTCGCATACACTATTGTTAAATATTTCACCATACAAGGATTCTATCACATCTCAAACAGTGTATTGCAGATGTTGTTACACTAAATAGGTATGTGGTAGAAAGAGCTCTCCACTATCATTAATATAAGAAGCTTATTCATTCGTGCCTACAAAACTACTCCATCAACGTCGTCTACAACTTATCTTTACGATCAGTTCTCCATAATCTCTAAGAAACCCATACACGAATTATAAAGAATTCGCCAACAACTTAAAAAAAAAAAATCCCAAACTAAGAATATACAAAGAAAAAAAGGAGAATTCTCCTTATACGATTTCTCCGTCCCATTTTAAAGAAACCTGGGGGATTATAAAAGAGCAAAAGTTCATCTTTGAAACTGTTATCTCGTTTCAGACACGGGAACAAGAGGCGGAAGAACCCCAGGCCAGCAGCAACCTTCTTCCCCTTTATGTTGTGTACAACTAGGAATTGCTATTACTTTAGGCAGACCTGGAAGTTATGCCTATGCTAACAACAATCCCGCGAGAGAGAGAGAGAGAGAGAGAGAGAGAGAGAGAGAGAGAGAGAGATTCAGCAGTAACACTTACACCACAAGGAGAGTACTGTACTAACATGTACACAACGAGAGAGAGAGAGAGAGAGAGAGAGAGAGAGAGAGAGAGAGAGAGAGAGAGAGAGAGAGAGAGCTGCCCCAAGCGATTTCATATCCATTTTACATGAACTTGCTCGTTATTTCACAAAGGATTTCAATAACGGAACGGCGAGCCTTTGTTAAAACACCGTAACCCTCCCGCGCTATATCGCGACGGCTAGACGTTAGCATAATCATATTACTATCGATTATCAAACTCTCCGTACATCACTTTTAATTAAAAATTGAGGTGAAATGTCCTTTAGCCCCGCCTATAGTATATGTATCTCCATATTAGCTACGACAACGGGCTATAATCATCTGGTCGTTGTTACCGAGCAAACAAAGGGTCCCGCAATGGGAAGAAGGAAAGGGGGGAGGGGAGGGAGTGCCAAAAGGGGGGGGGAGGGTGAGTGCCAAACATGGGTTGGTTCGGTAACGAAACACTCCGTCGATCTTTAGTGAAGTGGTGCCAAGCCGATATGAAGTGTTGGGATACAATGGCATCGACGAACGAGAAAGACCAGAGGAAGGATATTCCAAATGGATGAGATTAACTTTAGACGTAGACCTGTATTCATAGATAACACTCGACACAGTCATCCTCAATATCATTCTAAGTTCATTTACACTTTCTGTTAACCATGTAACTGCTGTTACTTATTTCAAGCGTTATTTCTCGCCACTATCGTTCTAGCAATAAATTCAAGCTCACAATTCTCCAAATTATTGAAAAGATTTGAGTTTCTTTTATTATAAAATTCCAATTAAATTTTATTAATTAACACTATTTTCGTAGTTATTCTATTACAAAAATATTGTGAACTTATACAGTATTTTGTAAAAAAAAATCCGTATACATCAAAATAAAAATTATATAGTTATAGCATGCAGTCTACTTTAATGGGATCTGGCCTAGCTTTCTTTTTGGCAATCAATATAAACACTTCATACTTCGTTAATTTGAGCTAGAACGTCAAAGCCGAGCTCCTTCAGACAGAATCTTAATCTCGCAAAACGGATCATGTAAGGTAAAACCACAAATTATTCAACTAAGATATCCAAAATAGATAAATAAATGAATCCAAGAAATAAAGAATCCACAGGTAAATACATCAATATATCAACTAGGTTGGTGTGCTTGCCATTCCTCAATCGGGCCCCTCCTCCCCTCGCAATCTCTCCCCAACATCAGTTCTGAAGAGTTCTTAGCTCATTTAAGAAAAATCCAAGTTTAAAGAGACGGAAAAATAATGCCATTACATTACAGCAGCCACCCATGA
>NC_090742.1:83198762-83201262 GCF_036898095.1 Palaemon carinicauda | reverse complement strand
TAAACAAGGAATACTATAAACTATATTATTACCATTTTCAGAGTTATTCTTAATCAGTTATCTTATTTAAAATACAGCTTTATATAAACACGGCCCTAATATCTAGTTTTTTCAAAAGGGGTATGACATCAAATGGCAAAGCATATTATTCCTTGCTTCCTTTTTCATGAACTGGACACTAAAATATCCTATTATCTTTATGTATACAGTTTTCTAAAAAAAATATATATACCTGGGATAGCAGATATAGTGGCAATTTCTATTAAAACTGAAGAAACTGCCACTAATATATATATATACAAAAGTATAACAAACGCAATACATCAAGAAACTTTTGATAAGATTGTAAAAGCTACGAAATTCCAACATTTTATTTCTAGCAGCATCAGTCCTCTGACCTATTCCCCGCGACGCCACCTCGATGCCCTAGCGCAGGGACGGCTGACGTATGTATGTCGTTAGGTCAAAATGGATTTAGGGTCCAATACCTCCTTTTTTTTCGCTTCCTTCCTGCCTTTTTATTCCGTCCGCGTTCAGACATCACGCTTAACGACCATCTACAAAAGGCGACCATTAAACAGGAGAGCGCCAGGGTGTTAAAACACAAAGGAGAAATGAGACGGATAATTATACCCTATACAGAGAGGGGTCGCAAGCGGAGGGGGCATTTGAACACAAACATGTAAATGATTCCCATGCAGCGTTTTAATCGTCGGGATTATGTCACACAGAGAGAGCGATTGTTCATCCCGAAAGTGGTTTACTCCCTCGCTGACATATGGGGGAAAAATGCGACTCTATTTTGAATGTGAAAGAATCCCTCTTTCATAAGGGTCTTTCACAGACAAAATACACTGCTCTGGACTATATTAACCCTACACAATGCAACAGTGAAAACACAAAATCGTGCATATATAGAAGCATACGTAAACAGGCGCATATCACAAACATAACCGTTAAACAATTGGAGAAATAAAAGGAGAACTGGCCCTAACAATTACTTTTACATCAACACCAGAATTATTCAATTCATCCATATTGTCAACGGAACTATTTATTAAATACTTCAAAATCTGACCAAATCTTCAAAACATTGAACTGAGTAATTAAGATTTAAAATATTTGATCAAAGAAAACTTTTTTTCAGAACTAATAAACACGTAATTATATGAGACACAATTTTTAGAGTTTACCATAAATTTATCGATCAAAAATAAATGAAAATCAAATACAAACATGAATAAATACCCAGCAAATACAGAAAGGTACGACGATGGGATACCAGGTAATATAACAATGGGAATGCACTTTTATAAGACCCGGCGGTCCCATCTTGTTACAAGCATCTATTCCTGGCCATGGTGGCGGTTAAATTTACGACGCCGTAGATCAGTCTTCGATGGCTATATTTCTAACACCTTCGATTGGTCCGTAATTTCCTTCGCTGAGAAACCCTAGGTTGCTGAAATCGTATCAGATAACCAGATGTCGAAATCAACCTTGGGCTTTTACGCGACTGGCAACATTATTGGTTCTCGTCTGCGAGAAGAGATAAAGTGGCAGGGGTGGGGAAGGGGGGGCGGGAATAACAGATCTGAAAAGCTAATAGACAAGGGAATCTAAATTCTCCAAAGAAAATTATGAACTAGCATATTTACTTCTTAAACATAAAGATATCATTTACCTCTCATTTTAATTTCCAGAACGATGACAGTAGAGCACTCAAAGATATTTAAGGAAAATGTTAACGATAATCGGGGTAAAGCCTTCTTCAGGATATATCTAAAGAGGAAAATCCAGGAAAAATGATCGAATCAAAATACTTAATAATGTAAAAATCTATCATTTGACTATGTGGGTAAAGATGGGACCAAATATGATGAGTACTACTTTGGCAATTGGTGGGCGATACAATATTCCCAGAACAGTGCAAAATACATGAAAGTGATTTCTACTTCAAATTGAGGATGTATAGAAACCAAAAACTTTTTAGGAAATTATAGATAACACCTAATTTATGATGAGGTTTCAGATGGAAACAAAACATTAAATCTAATATAGAAGGAAATGTAGTCGTTAACATTAGTAAACTAATATAAAAATTCAATGAAATCAAAATTCACTTTTTCACATTTAAATACTAACTGGATACATGATTGTAACTTATGAGATGTAGCGTTTAGGAATACGCAAATAACTTTCGAGAATATCTGGTCGTCTCTGTATGTCTAAATAATAATAATACAATAGAGGTCATAATATTGCTTATCTATATTGTAACAATTCTGCTTTCAAATATAAACTCTTCCCATGCCTGTGAACCAAGGTCACATCTGAGTAAGAAATCGACATCCAAACGTGGAAAATTTCTAATACTGCCAACCATAATATTATAATAGTTGACCTAAACAATGGTTACGAAGAATTGGATGGACAAATTATCGCATTAACAGTCACAGGGATAAAAAGATTAACGGAACCAAGTGAAGTCGAAATTAAG
>NC_090742.1:83179986-83193262 GCF_036898095.1 Palaemon carinicauda | reverse complement strand
TATATATATATTATATATATATATAAATATATATATTATATATATATATATATATATATATATATATATATTATATATTATACATATATATACATACATATATATATATATATAATATATATAAATCATACAACCAAGAACTAAGAGTTTGAAACATTTCCCATCAATTATAGACGAAGATATGGAATCTAAAAATGGGAAACGAATCAGCTTCCCAAATCTTAGAGGTAAGACGCTTAAATTTAAGATGTAATTTTCCAGATTTTCATCGATATAAAAAAAAAAAATAATTAGAATATTTTCTGTACCGGTTAAGAGGCGCAAATGCTGCAATATAAATGTTGATAATTAGTGTAAAACGATATAATAATACCTAATCACCTTACGCTGCAGTGACAACGAATAAAAAATGCAAAGAATAAAGAAAAAAAAGTAGACGAAATGGAAAAAAAGAATCAAATATTGAAAAATTACCATGAAAAACACACAAAAAAATAAAGAAAGGTCTATTCCAGTTACAAAATGATATAAAAGCGTGTTCTGGTATCTCATATATTGAAAACCACAATAACCATTCTGAATTCCCGCCAGGGAAATGGAAATAATGATTCCTACTTGCCAGAGGGGAATAGCAGCAAGCAAGCAAATGCTTAAAGCACGCACACCAGGAAGCCAAAAGCAGCCAGAATGATACGGGGTGGTGGTGGAGAGAACATAGTGATATCATTCAAAACGCTTTGGGGATTAACGTAATAAAGGTTGGTCCTTCGTCTATTACTCATTACAAAAGTAAGGTTTACGTTTATACTGTACTCAAAGGTTGTCATGCACACAAATATACACAATCATATATAAAAAATATACACACAATATCGTATATAGTTTCCTGGTAAGAGTCCTTGGGGCTTATAGCATCCTGTTTTCCCATTTATGGTTGTAGGCTTAACTAGTAGATATGTATGTGTCTATATATATATATATATATATATATATATATATATGTGTCTATATATATATATATATATATATATATATATATATATTATATATATATAGTATATATATAGTATTGTACGTGTGTGCATGTGTGTGGCTACCCAACCCTACATCTTCTTAAGACCCAATCAGCCAATTTAAAGTAATTAAATTAAGTTTATTGGGTCAACCATCCATCAGCCATTCCAACAGGCATCAAGTACAGTAACTACGGTAGTCAAGAAAAGCTTGATTCTAGCAACTACAACCCTAGAAACTGGTCAAGAAACGGAAAGCTGTACCCAAGATGGATGGATTTTAGATCTAGGCTGTACCCTTCTAGGGGACCCTTTTCAACGGATTTTAAGGAGAGAATATATATAATATATATATATATATATATTACGAATAACCATTCATATATGAAACGCTATAAATATTCTATATCAAATCCTGATACCTGATACTATTACAAAAGTATCATTGTTAATATTACTGAACCTCACAAGAGACCACTCAAAATAATAATAATAAAAAAAAAATAATTCTTCTGCATAAATAACTGAGTCAGTCACCTAATCTCTGCCCAAAGGTGTGATTTAAAAAAATAAATCCACCAACTACTGCCCCGATTCCTGACAAGAAATATAAAAAAGTGATTAAGGTCACTTAAGAATATTCCAATGGAGATCCAATTAATGGCTGTTATGACAGTTTCTCCGCATTCTATACGTTGTCATTATCATAAAAAAGAGATAGGAAATAATATATATAATCGAATCTATAAATATGTTTTAAATACTTACTATATCTGATCTTGGGAACATAAATAAAATGGAAACTTACGAGTAAGTAATTTGATGGCGAACAGTAAAGGATAATATCTTATGGCTTAACTCTTGGGATGATTGCACGATAATTACACTTTTTGTAATATCGCAGGTTTCTTCAGTATTACTAGATGTGCCATGCGATAAAGCATAAAATTTTTCAGATTTTGACATTGAAATACATAATATCAAGAGGAACATTTCCAAATTAATTTCTCTCTCTCTCTCTCTCTCTCTCTCTCTCTCTCTCTCTCATATATATATATATATATAATATAATTTCTGGCCAGGACTTTAGATGCCAATTTCTGCTTTCACTTTTTGCTGAAAGAAGACTTCTATCAGTAATGAATAACACTCGGACTGACATATTTTTAAAGAAATAGTAACATTTTCAATTATAACTAATTTAATCAGAAAACTTAACGTTAGTAAAGACCAGTGAATTTGTTACAAAATCAAACCAGACACATCTTAATTAGTTCATTACAACTTAGAAATTGAGTACGTGAATAGTATACCATTGAAAACACTGAAGATACTGACAAAATCATCTTTAACCCATATCCTAGGTTAATTACAAAATCTATACATGGAAATGTATTATAATGTATAAACAATATTATAAGTTGTAAGAATTGTAATTATATATTTCTAAATAAGAAAAATCATTTGCTAGGAACGTTGGGAACTTGATATGATGGTTTTTATGTCTAAACCGGAGTTGGTAAACAATTGTTCCAATCTTACCTTCATTGACAACGATTACTATCTACACAATAAGCCATGAAGGAATTCCTGTCTAACGCATAAGGGAAAGAGCTGTTCCAAATATCTAAATATCATTTATAATGTATTAGAAACCTACTAGAATAGTCATGAAAACTGAAAATTACCTTGCAAAACTATTCATGTAAGAGAAACACATCTGGGCAAGAAAAAAAAAAAAGGAAAAAACTCCTAAGCATCAACATTTTTACTTATGATACACAGTAAATAAGTATTTTCCCAACAGATTGATTCCATTCACATTTATATTAATTTTAGACGATTATTTCATAGCATCGATTAAAGGTACCTATGCTTCGTATTTTGATTTAAAAAATCACGCAAAACGCTCAAACTCAATTTCAAATGCTAAAAGCAGTAGCATCTCATGACCACAAAACAAGTCAAATCTCATGAATAATAAAAAATTACCTTAAGAAATAAAAGTAAGGAAGTAATGAATTCATTTATATGTATCATCCCAGACGCTAATTGGGTCAAGGATATGGTCAATTAACAGGACATTTTTATGAGCCAATATGACTCATTTATTCAGTAGTTATAAAAACAAAAACAAACATCCACTGGCTGGGTGAGAGTCAAGAGCTAAATTTAAAAAAAAAAAATGAAATTAGGAAAATGGAACCTTTTCATACCGAAGAGAGGACCTGATGAGTAAAACTAGACCTGACAAACAGCATTGGATCAAATAAGGTGACGGAGGATGAGGTCTCCCTTTTGCCACAACCCCTAATTCATCCAAAGTAGTTAACACAACAATGAACCCCAAACTCTAATAAATCTCGCACAATATCAGATAGTCATAACTAATCGGTGAATGACAATTACGTAAACTCACTGACCAAGACACGACCAAGTAGCTGGAGGACAAAATCGACACGCAAGATCAGAGGCACATTCTCAGTGAGGAAAAAGATGGGGCAATGTGCTGCTGATGGATGGGGAATGAGAGAAATGAATGAAAAACGGAAGAGAAACAACATGAAGAAGCTATTTGCTAAAAAGATGGAAGAGATAAGAAACGACTCAAACGGTGTGCCATTTTTCTCATAAATGACAGTACAGCAATCCCCCTACCCAGACCGCTCAGAACCGCTCTCCAAATTCCACATTTAGAGAGAGAGAGAGAGAGAGAGAGAGAGAGAGAGAGAGAGAGAGAGGAGAGTCGAGAGAGAAGTGTTTGAGCAATCAAGGGGAGTCCACTCTCGTATCTCCTACGACGGGTAACGAACCGGTGGCCAACACACGCTCAAGGGGGATGTCGAATTCAGAGAACCACAAAAGCCTTCGCCTTCTTCCTATAACCCCCTCTCCAACACCCCCCTAACACGAGGGCCTCTACTTCCCCCAGCCACTCCATCCCTCGTTTGCTCTTAACCATCCTTCAAAGGAAAGATGGCAGGACATGGGAGGAATGATGGATGGTTAACAAGGATGGAATAACGAAGAGGTTGGTGAAAATGCAATCATAGAGGGCCGCCGCTAAGCACTAGCATATGAAAGAGGTCACATAAAAGGAGCTGTATCCTTGAAAAGTCATACACACACTATCATATATATATATATATATATATATATAGCCTATATATATATGCACTCATAAACTCCCTCTCACCAGCGTCTCTCTCTCTCCAGTTACCCAAGGGATGGAGAAAGACCGAGTAGTTATACATCTGGTTATGCGACTGGCCTGACTGGAAATAATATATATATTATATATATATATATATATATATATATATTCCACTTCCGTCTGTTTATGGCCTATCTGTGTTAGGTCCAGACCCGCAAACTTCCTAATTTCATCACTCCATCGTCTTCTATTCCTTCCCCTGCTTCTTTAGCAATCTTTAGTTACCCATTCTGTTATTCTTATTGCCCAAATATTATCCTCCTCTCTCATTATGAGATCTGCCAGAGTACATTTAATTTTTCTTTCATCTTGTTAGAATATCCTCTACTTTATTTTGCTTTTGCATCCATGTTGCTTTTTTTGCTGTCTCTCAATGTTATCCCCATTCTTATTCTTTCCATAGGTCTTTGGGTTGTAACTAGCTTATGTTCGAAGGCTTTAGCAAGGATCCAATTTTCTGATGCATAAGTTAAAAGTGGTAGAACCATCTGATTAAATATTTTTCTTTTAGGAAAAAGTGTCCTTTTACTTTTCATAACCTCATTTTGTTTAACAAAATCTCTTCATCTATGCATATATGTATGCATAAACAAAAGGTATATTTGATTTAGTAAACTCGAGAAAAACAAGTATCGTTATGGAACGGAACTAGAATAAAACAAATCAAACATTTCGAGGGTTCACAAGGAAGTAATGCTGCCTCGATCTATGTCCCTGCGATACAGGCTCAAACGTTATTCTGTTCATGTGGAGAGAAGGAACATTTTATTCTCAAGTTTGACGCTAACAGCCTGTTATGTAGAGTTTTTTTTATAACATATACCAACAACCCTCTGAAGTGAGTAGCAATTTCTAAAATATAGATACGAAGAGTGCATGCATGCTAATAACGCACGCAGAGTATAACCTGAATTTCTCGAGACGTAGCAAGGTTAGTTAAAACTCAGGTACGCAGGGTTAAAGCAGAACAATTTCTTGACTACACAACGAGAGAGAGAGAGAGAGAGAGAGAGAGAGAGAGAGAGAGAGAGATCTTAAGCAGGAAGAGAACAATGCAGATGCTGGTATGAAAATGGCCTTGAAAACATTCTTGAAATAGAATAGCATGTCTTAGTAACATGCAAAGACTGCAAGTAACGAAGGCCAGTTGAATGAGCCCAAACATTCCCTCAGCAGCATCAGCAGCACAAGTCCTCCTACGCCGAACCGGACGGAAATGGTCACTTCTAAAATTCAACATTAATTTCTGTGTCGTCCCATTAATCATCCTTTTAACCGACTATTGTTTGTTGGATGAATAATGCAAAGCCTCGAAGTTGAAATGAAGCGTGTTTAAATGGCCAACTTTCGCGATAAAAACCTCCTGAATTCAGGCCTGAAGTTGTCGCACGTGTCCTCTCATTGGAATGATTTTCTGAACGTACTCAAGTTACTGTTCGCTGCGCAGTGGTCCTCTTGATGCATGTTAATTTTTAGGGCATTTTTCAAAATATCGGCTGCGATAATATAAGGACAAGTAAACGTATAACATGATTTACATTTTCGTAAGGTAAAACTACGAACGGAAATCTATATCAAATCGATCTTTAGATTAGAAAATAAATAATTAACATATTCCACTACCTGAAAATTAAATCGCAAAATGGGAACGAGGTTTTATAATTATGCAAAAAAAAAAAAAAAAAAAAAAAAAAAAAAAAAAAAAAAAAAAAAAATACCCGCAAGTGAATCCGTTCATACAGTATATGGGCCTAATGGAAACATAAATACGCAAGGAGTTGAACTTCCTTTTCGAGTGCATGCATACAAATAATAAACAGCAAAAATGAGGAAATTGAATAAAAAGCCATCCTGAATGTAAGAAGAAAAAACTACTTGAAACAGTAAAGTACAAAAAAAGAAAAAAAAAATACTTGAAACGATGAAAATAGGCTAAGTTCTTTCACGAAGTACAGAGAGAGAGAGAGAGAGAGAGAGAGAGAGGAGAGAGAGAGAGAGAGAGAGAGAGAGAGAGAGAGAGAGAGAGAGAGAGAGAGAGAGAGAGAGAGAGAGAGAGAGAGAGAGAGAAAGTATGCAAGGAATGTGGCTCTGAAACTGGATCCGTAATTGTACTCGGTTCAAGATAATGTGATACCGTGAAATGTCAAGCATCACACCTCCTTTTGGCAGCTGCCCAGAACCCGAGGCACAAAAACAAATGCCATTCACTGAACAAGCCTAGTTTAATTCGTCTTCATTGAGCTGACATTTAACATTATTATTATTGACTGGAAGAAGATGAATATTATCTACGAATAATAGTGGTGAAATTATTATAAACGTGAAATAACATTAATATTGAAAATTCAACCATCTATATTTTGTCTAAACTAAAATGGACAGAAATTTATATTCAATTATTTTTTACCTTCGATTGCACTGCAAGATTTCCAAATGAGGAAGTAAGCCTATACAAAATTCTGTTTTTACTCTTGTAACAGGTTTTCACAATTTCCTCTCCTACTTTAAAACAAATGCGTCAATTTCAATAGGGCAGCTGGCTTGACTCTATACAAGTGACAAGTAATCCACAAGGTTTATCATCAATTCTACTTCGTTGCACTGGAGCCAAAAAACAAAAGTCAGTAAAGAGCGACTCTCAAAACTGCGTGTCCTTCATCAGATTAAAGTTTCAAAACATGTGCTTTGCAACAAACACACAATTTACGTAAAACATTCTAAAGAATATACGTAACAAAGTCATAGAGGTCGACAAATTCTCTTGAAGCACTGCTGATTAGAGAAAAAAATTACACTCGATGTCACTCACAGCATTCCTGTGCATCTTAAGTCATTATATCCAATAAGTTCAACCTCTTTAAAATTCCAGTATGCTACTACATCGAAAAATATCAGCTTCGACGTGACTATTGTCATTTTACCCAGACTTACTCATTTTTATATTACCATTATGCTAATTCAGTAATATCCAAGGATGTTAACCCTGGCAGTTTATTCAATGAAACTATCCTCTGCACTAAAAATATATTCACCTAGATATCAGATTTTCTTCTATATTTAAGAACAAAACATTAGGCCACCAATCGCCAGCTTTCCTTAACATCTACTATAGTAAATATCATATCTAACTCTGCATATAATCTATTACCTTTATTTATATTTCGCTTTTACAGCATCAATCCAACCAACGTTAATCTTACAACAAAATTTATTCAACTTGATTATGAACCACCAGTCTCCATAATACTCTGCCTACAGCAAATATTATTAACCTCAATATGACATTAACATTTCATCAAAGACATCTCCCCGACAGCTCATCACAACATTCCTAACATACGGCCATCCGGACGACTCGGCTTATTTTCATCAATACTCACTTCAATAATTGTGTCGGCATCACGATCATCAGCCTTTAAAAAGGTTATAATTATTTCATTGACTCGATTGCCAGGAGGGCTTTGGAGTTCAAAAGACAACCTTTGACAGCTCGGCGCTTTTGAAATATACCGCAAATATAGTCTTCATATTAATTAAGTTAAATTGAATCCGCATGAAAAAAAAATCGACTTAACCCAGAATTGAATGGTTTTAGTTACACATCAATATTGCATGTTGTACTAGTGGGCTGTTAGGTTGTAACAGAGAGGCGAGAGGAATGCAACTAAACATTATTAAATACTCATCGACATTACATACAAAATTATATACCAAAATTCAAATAAAATTATACATGAGCTAACAAACTTACACAAGTTGGTCTAATACCAGTGCAGTGAAGAGTGAGCGATGATAAAAAAAAAAGAAAAAAAAAAAGCAATACACTGTACGAGCGTGTATTAACCACGCTTAAAAATCTTTTGATGTAAATGCACATTTAAAATGAGGTGCAAGGATAAAAGGTATATACAAAAACAAATAATTGTTCTCAAGGTAATCAACAAAAATCATTCAAATAACTTTCTTCTCAACTTAATATTTTGCTTCCTTACCCAAATATTATTCTTCCACCTGAATTAATTATATCTGACTACACGGGTGAAACCGGAATCATAAATATAAGCTTTTATTTGAAAATTTGTAAGAGCAGGCTTGTATTACCTTCATCCGAGTTCGCCTAATGACCTGTAAATCATATCAAAAGGTCAGTAGGGCGTAAGCAGTACTTTCATAAATACAAACTTTTATTACTCACAATAATGCTACAGTAATTTTTTAACACACACACACAAACAAACACACACACATATATATACATACATATATATATATATATATATATATATATATATATTATATACATATACATATATATATATATATATATATATATATATATATATATATATATACAGAGAGAGAGAGAGAGAGAGAGAGAGAGAGAGAGAGAGAGAGAGAGAGAGAGAGAGAGAGAGAGAGAGAGAGACCTACGCTCAAAAAAAGCCTAACAGCCTAAATCGAATGTCAACACGTTTTTCCTTATGAAACGAATAAACAGCTTACGCAACCAACTTCCATACGGAACACAAACAGCGACCGTAGCGTTCAGCATCTAAATCCCCCCACCCTACCTTACTCCCGCCCCGGGGACCCCTAACTCCCGAAAAAAAAAAAAAAAAAAAAAAAAAAACCGAGGTAATAGCCGAGCTAAAAGTTTGGCCCATCTACATAACACCGGTTCCATTAGGAGTCTCCGACGCGAGAAAACTCCCATATCGAAAGCCACTAATTTCCGACTTTATCTGGCCGACGTAATTACGATAGGATCAGAAATACCGGAGGCAACAGCAAGGATGAAAAGCAATTAAAAATGACTTACAAAGCAATAACGCCTTCCTGCGACGCCTTTTATTGTAATGCTAATGCTCTTTTCCTTATTCCACTTTTTTAAAGAGAGGGGGGGAGGGTGTTAGAACCATTTTTTAAACTTAAATAAGCATGAATATCATTTAGTCACAAGCGAAATAATGTAATAAAAAGTTGGTCCTGAATTGTTCTATTTTTTTTTTTTAACTTTTTTGAGAATTCAAGGAAGCAAAACAATCAACAAATAAATTGTGCCATTAAAATCAACCGCTGGGGACTCACTATTATAAATTAGGAAAAGAAATAATTTATACATACATAAACAAACGAAGATTTGGTTTATCTTCCCCTCGAAGATCCATGATGTGCACCATTTACTGACTCCCAAAGAACACTAACCTGAAAAAGGAATACAAACAATAATATCACACAATTCAGATGGGCAAAATATTCTAGTTCGTATAAAAACCTGGAAGAAAATCTGTAATATCGTATACATTATTCAGGAAATGACTCTTAAGAAATCAATCTACCACAAAAGAAGATTCCTTTCCTTGAAATGGAACAGAAATGGAAGACAAGATACCGAGAAAAACAAAACCCAGTCATGGAAGGAGAAACTAAAGCGCTGAGCTAATTTGCACATTATCAGGCCAGCCTTAATCACAGCCTTAACCGAAGGATCTCAGCTAAGGATCTGCTCTGGGTTAATTAAATCCTTCCAAGTGTTACCTCAATGCTGAGACCTCATCTGTTAGCCACCTCTTGCATCTCGATATATTTCTGACTTACTATAGTTTCTGTTTTCCTTAAAACCCTTCAATCTATGTATTAACTTCTATAAGGAATCTTCTCTTTTTCCTAACCATAGTGTTCTTAGACATTTTCTTTATTATTCTACTAATAATTATTGTCATTATCATTGTTCCAAGCCAAACTGCAATTCTAGTTGGAAAACTAAGAGTCTATAAACCCAAAGGCCCCAATAGTGATGTTGGTTCAATATGGAAAAGAAACAGATGAGAATAACAGATTATTATAGAGACATAACAAATAGATGAAAAAAATTAAGAACAGGAAATCGCCAGTGAAATATCAGGCAGACTGAAAAAAAATCTCGGATAGTCTGTAGTCATTAATGATGATTTGAGATGTATTATAAATTTTTCACTCCTCTATTCCCCCATGTTTAACTTCCAAGTGTGAATAATTACATTCATAAATATGTTTGGATGTAGTTTTACGTGCTATCGTATGCAGTTAGATATATGCTATCATGACTATTATTTACATTTACAAATGCAAAATACTGTTTTGATTCAAGAAGCATGTTTATTTCTCATTCATATAAGTACACATACATACAGTACATGCATATATACTATATATGCATACACACACCGACACACACATACACACACACACACACACACACACACATATATATATATATATATATATATATATATATATATATATATATATGCGTGTGTGTGTGTGTATGTGAGAGAGAGAGAGAGAGAGAGAGAGAGAGAGAGAGAGAGAGAGAGAGAGAGAGAGAGAGAGCGGATAATTTGTCCCGAATGGGAAACAGTTCCTTGTACATCCAAGGAAGAAGATGATGATCAAGAAGAATAGAAAACCGAGAAGAAAGTCTTTCACGTTTATACCTACAAGAGAAGTAATCCCACGCGACCATAAAAGAGAATCCGTCCCTCCTATTGGTTGTTAATTCGTCAACTGTAAGCCAATCACAGAAAAAGTTTGTATAAATCTTTTATTCTCGGACGAGATCGAGAACAAAGAGAAGATTCCCAGGCGTCTGCGTGTGCGCAAAAAAGGAGGGAGGGATAAAGGGGGAAAAAAGAGACCTGTAGACTTCCTAAGACCAGAGAGAAAGGAAAATAAAAAGCAAAAAAGAAAAAGAAAAATAATGGATGAGCATAATACTGGGGAAGTGGCGTGTCTTTGCTGCAGACATTTGTAACACACGTCACGTCCCTCTTCATGCTCTGGTGCGCCTGTGTCTGTGTGCCCGCGAGTGCGTCACAGTGAGAGTATGGGGTTCAACGTGCTATTGATGGAACTTCAATGTGTCATAAACATACATCGATACACACATCGTCAAAAGTAGCAACAAGCATATGTCTTAACTTACATAAAATTGTTATTTCCAATCAAAAATTTACATGAATTAGCGAATATATGTTGTTATAGAACATAGCCTACGTGAGTGGAAATATTGGATTACCTTAGTCTTTCAAATCTAGATAAA
Source organism: Palaemon carinicauda (assembly GCF_036898095.1). NCBI lineage: Eukaryota > Metazoa > Arthropoda > Malacostraca > Decapoda > Palaemonidae > Palaemon > Palaemon carinicauda. The sequence goes on along the minus strand of NC_090742.1, from coordinate 83,181,954 downwards.
TTTAAACATTTAACATGTGACATATATATATATATATATATATATATATATATATATATATATATATATATATATATATATATATATATATATATATATATATATATTCGAAATTAAAACTAGTAATATAGACATCTAGGATTAGAGTGGGAAAAGATTAAATTCCCTTAGTGTCTTAAAGACTATCATGAGTAACTTGCAAAACGCTTCCTTATCCTCAGAAGCAAGTGCTAACATAACTTAGTTTAATCTAAGCAGTGCTTTCAAGTATATTTTAAATTCTCTCCTAATATATAATACAAAAATTACACAATAAATGTTAATATATCACTAAAAAGCCTTCGATCATACAATCATAAATTGCGATAAACCCTTTTGTTAAAAACAGCAAAGCAATACATTACTACGTCGATAATCCATAAAAAGAAAAGAAAAAGAGCAGAAAAGTTATAAAGTCTGTAATAGAAGCAGGGCTCCATTGCCATAAACAAAGCATCGCCACATTCTGAAATTAAACCACAACTGGAGAATAATGGAAAAACAACAGAGGAGAAATGCATTACTTGGATTCCCAATACAAGCTGGACGTCTCTTACAACTATACGAAATATGCCCGAAACGGAACCGCTGGACCACTTTAGTGTTTTTAATAATACGCGGAAAACGTCCGACGCATTCAGACAGAAACTTCAACACAGACTACAAAGAAAGGCAAAAAAGGAACAGAATAATATACGAAATTTAAGAGGTGATTCGTCCCACTTAACTGCTTTTAACAAAAACCAATAAGTAAATGTAGTGATGCTCTAAATGAAGAAATGGATTATACATATCTATTAATTACTTTTCTTGTTGTTTCGTTATTTTCTTTCCTCACTGGACTATTTTACCTGTTAGAACCCTAAAGCTTATAGCATTATGCTTTTCCAACTAGGGTTGTAACTTGGCAAGTAATAATAATAATAATAATAACAATAATAATAATAATAATAATAATAACAATAATAATAATAATAATAATAATAACAATAATAATAATAATAATATGAGAGAGAGAGAGAGAGAGAGAGAGAGAGAGAGAGAGAGAGAGAGAGAGAAACAAATAAATAAGACATTAAAAAACAAAGCAAATGATGTATTTTTTCATGAAGCCTCGCGGGACCAATAAAAAAGTTCAAGTAAAAAAAAAATCCCGAAAAAATACCGAACCAAAACAGCTTTCCTTATAGGAAATACAAGAAACAAGTCTTCCTAAAGGATACTCCCAGCTTTAAATAAATTCCTCCCTTAGAAAACCACCAAAATATATATAAAAGTAATCATAAGAAAACTCCCTAGACATAAAAGAAAAACAATAATGCCATTACCCAATGTGTTAGATTCCAAACAAGAAATGTAAATTTGACACTCACAATCTTGAAACAACGATCAGACTCTGCTTTTGCAATATGTTAAAATGTATTTAAAACACCTTTATATATATATATATATATATATATATATATATATATATATATATATATATATATATATACATATATATATATATATATATATATCAAGTATAATGTTAAATAAGATAAAGTTAAAAGTAGCGATAGCCTACAAACCTAGGAGTTTTATATAAAATCGGATTTTTCTTGTTTAATAAACAACAAAAAAGTATTACAACTTAATGGAATGACAGCAGAAGTAAAAAGCTTTCCTGTAATGTAGAGGATCGAAGGTTCTCTCTTGAACCAAATTGTTTTTACTCATACAGGAAATAAAATATGATCATTTTTACTTTAAGGTCATAATAATATATGAAAATAAAAATAATGTTTAGCGAAAATTCACGTTTTATTCATACAAATTGTATTTTTTTTTTTTGTACATATCTCTTTTGGAACATTAGTGATATACTGCATACTCTGCAGGATCATGTTCGTTGTAAATTCTACATGATAATGAGACCTAACTCAGACT
>NC_090742.1:83164986-83169986 GCF_036898095.1 Palaemon carinicauda | reverse complement strand
TACTGTATAACTAGCTGCATATGCACAAAGAGACATACATATATACATACATACATTCATATATATATATATATATATATATATATATATATATATATACACACATATATATATATACATGCATATATATATATATACATACATACACACACACACACATACATAATATATATATATATATATATATATATATATATATATATATATATATATATATATATATATATATATATATATATGGCAAGAGTTCTCGAGCGTGTGTAACAGTTTTTGCGTTCGTTACATAACATACCCGTGTCAAATTATATCACAGTACTTGGCAACCAACTATTTAACCATATTTCGACTACCTAAAGACTTTCTTCAAGTCTAGACGTATGGCGTCTAGACAACAGTTTTTGAGAGGATGCGTCCGGGGGACGGGTGCAGTAGTTTTTGGTCATGGCGTAAAAGGGGGAGGGGGAGGGGGCTGTAGTTACTTTAAGAATGGGAGCTATTTTCTTAAAGAGTGGGCGAGTAGTGATTGGTGAGAAAGGTTGAAATGTAGGGTGGAGGGTGGAGAGGGAAAAAAGTATGGGATTGAAAAAGTCCAAATACATAAAATAATCACTTATCTCCCAGCGACAGGCATGAGCTGGAATTCGGTGGCAAAAAGGCAGCGCGATTTTTTCTGCCGGATAATGAATGAAATCTTCAAAGAACATCCCCGCTAGTTTTTCGAAGCGTCGCCGAATGAATGACTAGCAATGCATCCGCCATACGAGACAGGTTTTGCAGCTTCCACCCCTCGCCCCGCCCAAACTCAAAGGCCGTTACTCTGGTTATTTACTCAGAAGCATTTGTATCTACAAAGAAAACTACACAAAATAGCAAAAATATATGCAAGCAAACAGACAACAGCGAGAGAAAATTATGAAGAATTGGTAAGGAGTAAAAAGTGGCATACTCGAGAGAGAGAGAGAGAGAGAGAGAGAGAGAGAGAGAGAGAGAGAGAGAGAGACGCAAGTGATAAATAAGCGGTGATTCTTCTTGAGGATAGTCTTTATTACTAGCCACTACTCGTGGTCATCATCTGTGAGGCAACTGAAGCTCATTTTGGTCTTTGTACTTTTTTTTCCATTATCCTTCCCACCACGAGACTACTCTAGGTTTCTTTGTTACCGACGGCACACCGGGCCTCTCTTATTCACAAAGAACGTATTCGCGGTTGTAGTGGACTGACTTACGAGCAGTTAAAAAGTTGAATTATCGAGGAAAAAACCAAGGGAAGGAGGGGAGCATGAGAGGAGAGAGAAATGAGAATATTTATGCATTGGCCGAGTGCCTACGCCTTCCCCAAGATAGGGACGGTCATAAATCCATCTTCACGCTGATGTAATTATTGGGTGTCGTGACACGTGACACCCCGCAATGGATGACTGCTAAAGCGAAGACGACCATTATAATTACAAATCATCGTAATGACTTATCGGGAAGCTCATTTACCCAAACGGCTGACAAACTGTCGATGACAAAATACAGTGATGCACTGTGTGCAACTTAACAAAAGCAGACTAACAAAAGACCGCAAGAGTAAAAGGTGGAATGTTTTGTGTTGGAATCGCGTTACTACATTCGGAAGATCACGGAAGACGAATTTCAATAATCAGAATGTTTGTGAGGGAGACACACACGAGTATAGACAGAAACTGAGAGAAAGAAAGAGTGCACGTAATGATAGTGATTACAAAACTCAATTCTAAATTTGAGTTGTGTGTGAACGAAGAAAGGCCGAAACCGAGAGAAAGATAGTTATTGATTGTAATAACGATTAAAAAAGGCTTAAGAATATCAGAATCATATCAAAGAAAGATAGCAATTGGCTACAGCAGGGTTGAATTCCAAGTGTTTCGTTTATAGAAAAAGATTATTATTACGGCAACACGCCATCTAAAAATTACATGAGTGCTCTATCAATAAGATTGCATCACAAGTGATATTCGAGATATGAGTAATTTTCATTTCACTGCATTATCAAGCAAACACGCACACGCACGCACGCACACACACACACACACACACACACATATATATATATATATATATATATATATATATATATATATATATATATATATATATAAAACCTTTTTATGAAAACCCAAAATAACAACTATATCTCAAACATTGGTGGCCAGGTTTCCTCAGAGATTTAAAATGAGAAAAAAAGAACATTGAGGTTCTTAATGCAAGATATTGAACAAAAAAAAAAAAAAAAAAAAGAAAAAAGGAAGACTCGAGTAGCGCCATCAGGTATGCTAGCCAGGCAGGAACAACTTACCGCCGCCAAACCCCATCCCTTTTTCCTACAAAACATGGCTACCAACTCGGCCACCGTGGAAAATCTAATTTTTGCCAGACTCTCTCTCTCTCTCTCTCTCTCTCTCTCTCTCTCTCTCTCTCTCTCTCTCTCTCTCTCTCTCTCTCTCTCTCTCTCTATCTACCTAGTCGGGTAAAAACTATACAGGCAGAACTTAATATTTCACAATTCAAATCTCTTGCCTTTTCAGGATAAATTCCTTCGAAATCAGTACAGACGTTTTCTACCTTTACAAATATATGGAAAAGGGATCTATGCTTTGAAATATGGGGCATTCTTAACACTTATTGAAAGCGTCTTTTCCTAAAGCTTCAATACTAATTTACTTAAAAGCAGAAATTGCCTTTTCTTTAACATGAAATGCTCACAAGTTTCCCTCAGAAGTTACTTGATTATTCATTTTGTGATAAGGATTCGAACCTTAGGCAAGTTGATACCAAGGTAACAGTCGACTGCTATACTATTAGGTCATAATGGTATAGCAGTCGAGTGTCACTTCCGTTTCGACTCGGTTCAGGTTAGAATTCTTGGTCACCCAGAAATTCTTATCTAAAGATTTAATATTCTGTTGGGGCTCAGATCCCGAAGTAGAGCGAATTTGTGGCTTATTTGAACAAAAAATTAAAATTAGAGTGTTAGGTGATAAAATTAAGGCATATATATATATATATATATATATATATATATATATATATATATATATATATATATATATATATATACACACACAAACAACAACAAATGCAGCCGTTTATAGTCCACTGCAGGACGAAAGCATCAGATATGTCCTAATTCATGTATAGGGTTTCGCCCGGTTTCGTCACCATGCTGACCACTGCGGATTGGTGATGGTGGGAGACTTTTGCCTGATCGCTCACAGCAAACCAACCTAGTATGAGTGGACCTGACTAGTAGGTTACAGTTTTGCTGATCATATCATAGCGATACACACCCGCTTCACCACGTTAAGGTATCCCCACTCAGGAAGGGATATTATATATGTATGTATGTATGTATGTATATATATATATATATATATATATATATATATATATATATATATATATATATATAGATTTTGTAGATTTGAGAACAAAGCCCTCAGAATATTGGGAGTTAATTGGCAGGACAGGATTAGAAATGAAACTGTGAGGGAGATTACTCGAGTGACATATGTGGATGAGATCATGGTGAGGGGCTCATGGAGATGGTTTGGTCATGCTTTTCGCACTCCCCAAGAGAGATCAGTTCACCAAACTTTCAACTGGGCTCTACAAGGCACTAGAAGAGTTGGGAGACCTAGACCTACATGGCTGAGGACTATGAAGAGTGAAGTAGGAGAGGACGACTGGAGAAGTATTGATTAAAAGCTCAGGATAGAGATGACTGGCGAAATCTAACTGAGGCACTTTGCGTCAATGGGCGTAGGAGATGATGATATATATATGTGAGCTGTAGTTAGACGTATTGCATCTGAACGTGTGAGTGGGCATGTGTATGAATGTATAATATCCCAAAGTAATAATCAACCTGTTAAATGCCTAAGCACTTTCATTTAAAGGTTTCGAAAGCGTCGTGAATAGAACGTCCTCTTTAGATCAATAACCTTTACTTGAATCTTTAACTGTTGACCTCAAGATGAAAAGCTAACATCCGCCAGATGGCAACAGGTCGGTTCATGTTGCTTTATAAAGTTTAGTTCCCTTGAGAAATGAGTTCAATGTTAGCCGGCTGAAAGCGCTTATCTTTCCGCTTTAAAATGTATCATTGTTTTCCCCTCCGTTTCATTCTCCTTCTTTTGAAGATGAATCTCCTGTCATTTATATTTCACCATCGTCGAATTTAACTTTAGCATTATGTTTCATAAACAATGGAAGGGGAACAGATATGTGTGTGTGTTAAAGACTTATCGACAAATAATTATTTTTCATGTTCTTATTTTTTTTTTTTTTTTTTAAGATTAATTTGTACTTCCACTGCCTTTTCTGCTTGTGATTCGTTTCAGACAAAATCATGACAATAAAGAAATGCTCTCATCTCATTTCTATCATTTATATACTTCATAACCTTCCAACAGCACCAGTTCTCTTACGATTCATATTATTATGTTTCCCTCTTACTCGCATGCAAATTGAGAGAGAGAGAGAGAGAGAGAGAGAGAGAGAGAGAGAGAGAGAGAGAGAGAGAGAGAGAGAGAGAGTATCCTAATCCCGCGGGACACGGGGTTACATCAGGGTAAGATTGGGTCTTCCTGTCGTATTCCCGTGACACCGCCACACTAACTCGAGCCCTGTTACCAGACATGACATGGTATAGCAACTTTCACTTCTTCGATGACATCTATCTAACCAGATGTAGAACATCACCCTTTCATTATGCAAATTTCATCTTCAGTTCGAAATCCAGCAACTACTCCTCCTACTATATAATCAAAGATGCCTTTTTACTAATACTTGGACAGAGAAATTAAATAGAATATAACTTTTCGAAATATGAGTGTTGCTATCTACAGCCTAAAGATACGACATTAAATGTGCTGTAACAAGATGATCATGGAAATGATATAATGATTTCTTAACAAAAGTAATCCATGTATATGACTTTCGCGAAAAGGATTGAGCTGTAAAACGAAACTCATAGA
>NC_090742.1:83141651-83149151 GCF_036898095.1 Palaemon carinicauda | reverse complement strand
GACTGTCAAGACCTAAAAACAGAGATATGAGGAAACTCAAATATCAAGATCTATAAGCACAAAAAAACCGTTTCCCGCTCTAATCGATTGTCTAATTATAGAATATTAAAATCAAGACATAAAACAGTAGAGATCCTTCTATTTTCAGTAGGGAATTTTGCCTGTATGCAAATATTAAATCACAAATGCATTTAAGTAGTTCCCATACTTAATGGATTCTAATAATCCAAGAGAACCGAAAGCAAAGCATCAACAATGTTAACGGATTTTGGGATAGGCGGCACTACAGAGGCATTATCTACAGAGAGAGAGAGAGAGAGAGAGAGAGAGAGAGAGAGAGAGAGAGTATTGAAATTCATTTCCTCCGACCATCATATTTCATTACTCCTTTAACAACATAACACATTTCAAACGACATGGCCAATCAAATATCAAGAGCAAGTACATCTGATGAATAAATTGTGCTCTATGCAAATCATGCTAAACAATGGCCGAAAACACGATTCGTATCGCTGCATGATTTTCAATCTACAGCACAAGGATTTATCTCTGACGTTCGGGTTTCCAACACCAAACAAATGACAACACACGCTATTTATATATGCACACTTACACGTATACATACATACATACACCCTCCCCCCACGCACACACACACACACACATATATATATATATATATAATATATATATATATATACATACATATACACACTAACGCACTATCACACGCACACACACACATATATATATATATGTATGTATGTGTATATATATATATATATACATAGACACACACACACACATATATATATATATATATATAAATTGTGTGCAAGACGCTCAAGAGCGAGGGTATAATAAAGAGGTTATATAATACTCCATCACTTACAATTGCGTTTAACGAATAGAATGGTTTCGAGGTATCAACTTACAATGAGAAAGAGACACCTACGAACAGTGGTGTACAAAAAAAACTATATAAACTCTTACTATAAAATGTCTTCATGCATGTATTTGATAAAATAGTAAAAGCAAATCATAATCCATTATATTTCAGCTTATGAATAGTTTCTCTCTCTCTCTCTCTCTCTCTCCTCTCTCTCTCTCTCTCTCTCTCTAAAACTAAAATATCCAGCATGTGAGGTTAAAATACGGTGCGTGAACAAACGATGTCATTTCCAAAGTCAATTAAAGTTTCATATCAGTAACAACACCTGAATAACATTAATCCTCAAATAATGATAGTCAGGCCTCCTCCTCTATACCCATCCCCGTGACACGATCTCCTTGGGACCCCACTCCCACCACAGCGACAATACCCGTTTATTAACCACCTTTTAAAAAATTTTAACCAATAATTATCTTTTTCTTTTCTTGAGATAGAGCCATGCTGATTATTCTTTACGGAGACGGACTTCAACACCATGTAATGTGAGAGTGTAGCTATCAACGCTTATCAGTATGGCCTAATGGGTAGTTGGTTTCTATTTGCTTCTACAAGAGGTTAACGTGTGAGAATACATCTTAGCTAAATTTAATTCACACCTACTCTATATCCCATCCACCATTCTATAAACTATACCTTATGATAACTGTTTTCAATCTTACTTTACATACCCATATAGTTCTGGCTACATACACTAGATACTTCACGATGTAATGTTCTCTCTCTCTCTCTCTCTCTCTCTCTCTCTCTCCTCTCTCTCTCGCGCGCGCGCGCGCGCGCGCCAATTCATATTCCTTGTGTGCATGTTTGAAGATTCACGGTTTTAAACCTATACACGTCTGCTACCCTGAAGCAATATAACAATGTAATAGATAACAAATAAACTTTTCATAACTTAAATAGTAAAATATCTGAACGAATTATGGGACGGAAAAATCTTTCTCTTTATATTACGGACAAAATATCAATAAACACCAACATTCGAGCCACGCAAAAGCTTATTAAAAAGAAAATCAAGAAGGATATCAACAAAAAGAAAAAATAACGCGGACTACATAAGGGCCCTTCCAACCCCCCATTGACACGTATCTGATAGATTACAGGAGCCTTTACCTCCCAAGGGGTGTAACCTTTAATCAATAATTTCGACCTTAAAGGTGTCCAATTCGCTGACCTCCCTCGTCTGCCACCTACGGTCCAGTAACCATTTAAAGATCACTAGGGAACAATAGCCAACTTCAGAGAGAAACAAATCCCTAATAAAATTGGAACAAACTGTTCGAAACGAAGAAAGTACTGAATAAAAACGAAAAAAAATGCCAAATTGCTTTTATTGGCCGTTTGACATCGATTTGACTTTAAATTCATTGTGCTGTATAAAACTCGCTTAAGGATTTCTAAAAATTCCTTTATTCGTTTTTAAAGTTATATATGACAGATTCATTTTAATATTGTTACTGTTCTCAAAATATTTTATCTTAATTATTCATTACTTCTCTTGTAGTGTTTATTGCCTTATTTCCTTTCCTCACTTGGGCTATTTGTCCCTGCTGGAGCTCTTGGTCTTGTAGCAGCCTGCTTTTCCAACTAGGGTTGTAGTTTAACTGATAATAATAATAATAATAATAATAATAATAATAATGGTGAATTATTCAACTAAATGTATTAATTTCTTCATTCATTAAGCCAGGCTGATACTTTTCACGAATTTGTGGCACGCATTTTCACGACTCGAGTCGTGAACTGGCGTGAACTCGTCGTGAACTGGCGTGAACTCGTCGTGAACTGGCATGAAGTGTTCGTAAACCCGTCGTGACATCGTGGCATGTCGTGACGAGGATTTTGAAATGTTAAAAATTTTGGTCACGAGAAAATTTTGTGACCGGGTCGTGGACTATGCGCAACTGTTCGTGAACTCGTCGGGACTATGCGGGAAGTGCGCAAACTATGCGTGAACTTATCGTGAACTCGTCGTGCCAGTTCGTATCAATGTGGACAGGTCAGCTGTGATTCTGAGGTAATTTTTGTTTTCTTTTTGATCTTCCAGTTCGTGCCACAAAATGTCACGACCTGCCACGGCAAATTCGTGGCAAAAAGTCGTGCAAGTGTCAGGGAATTTCGAAATCATTCATATTCGATACGTCAACCTTGGTTTTTTTTCGAGCTTTTTGAGTAAATTACTTTCATTCGTTCAGATCTTTGCATTTACATTTCTGGCACATAGCATTCTGCTTCAAATCTCTATATTACTAACATTGAATATAATTATAAACTCGACCTTTACGGTTACAAGTTATTTCATCTCTTCTACCTTTTCACCACTTCTTGCGTTTCCATTAAATTCTTAACCATAAGAAGCGCGTATGAACAACCCACCCCATGGAAGTTAAACTGTTATGAACATTTGGGGACAACCTACTACGGCTGCATAGCTTTCACAGCATTTAGGGAAAACTCTTAGGCTTACGGATATTAAAATATCAGGATAAAAATAGAATTGAGTTTAAAAGATTTTAATTAAAAGTAGAAATAAAATGGTCAATGCTGCTATCATCATCTTTATTTGGTAGCTTTCGACATAACTTCTGTCATCCTTAGCCAATTATTATTATTATTATTATTATTATTATTATTATTATTATTATTGCTAGCTAAGCTACAATCCTAGTTGGAAAAGCAAGATGCTATAAGCACAGTGGCTCCAACAGGGATAATGGCCCAGTGAGGAAAGGAAATAAGGAAACAAATAGAATATTGTGCTTGAATGTCTCCTCAAGCAAGAGTACTCTTGCCAAGTTTATTATAGCCATATATTATAGCATTAATAATATGCTAAGAGATAACAATGGAATATCTAAGATTTGTGGATAATAAAATAATAACAGAAATGTAATAACTATGGGTCTTAGAATCCTTAAATATTGATTAAGGCTAAAGGAAAGGAACATATACAATTTTATTTTTCAGTAGTTTTTTTTATCCATTTGAAATGTAAATGCTGCAAATGAAATTGTTTCTTTTTCAATTAACAAATTGGTGCTATCATCGGTAATAAAAATGTTAATAATTAACACATTCATGCCTTTCTTACTTTGTAGCCCCAAATAACAGCAACATAATTTGATTTTATAGTATTTTACTTTTTTTAATGCATAATACATATAGCCTTATACATTATTTTCTAATTCAACACAAACATTTATTTTTCCACAGTACTCGTTTCCTTTTACTCTTATTGCCTTATACTTGCTCATATTTACTTTTAACTTTCTCCTCTTACAGACATTTTTTAAACTCCTACTAACTTCTGCAGTTTCACTTCATTATCCTTGATAATCACAGTATCATCTGCAAACATCTACCATTACAAACTTCACAATTCTCTCTCTCTCTCTCTCTCTCTCTCTCTCTCTCTCTCTCTATGTATATATATATATATATATATTAGTATAAATATAATATACAAACATACATACTCATATGTATACACGTGTGTATAATTGTTTAAACGGATATACATCTTTTAAAAAAAAAAAAAAAAAAAAAAAAACTACTACTCTGTTCCAGCAGTGTTGGTATAAATAAAAAATGTAGCCTATAACCTTAACTTCATTTATTACTGCACAATTTACCTAATTCGAGTATAAATATCTCGCATTTAGGATATTTCGCTGACGCTTTGGAATAACTTAATTTGCATCCATGGTAAAACAATTATGGAGGTGCAACTTAAAATGCAGGGCGCGTGTAAAAATACAACGTGCGACGCATTCGTCACGAGAAGCGTTTAACTCCCTTTTAAATACATCTCAAATCATTTTTTTACTCTTCTCTGATAGCTGTCCAAAAAAAAAAAAAAAAAACAAAACACACGGGATCGAGAGAAAGCTCACTACCCCAATGCAGGCTTTTTTATATACCCGGTCCCTTCTGCGCAGTCTGCTCTATCGTTTTAAATAATTCTGCTTACTCGTCCTGGGAAAATATTTCTCAGTAATTTAGGAAGTGTATAGAAGCATTTCTCAATAGAATTTCGCTAAAGGTGAAAGAAAAGGTTGTTAATACATTTACGTATAGAATACTAGTTCAGTAAAAGAGAGTACTTGAATGTCGGTGGGGTTTCTCAGGAGCCACCCGCCACAAAGGGAAAATGTTCAATGTTAAACACGCGCACACGCACACAAACACACACACACACACACACACACACATATATATATATATATATATATGTGTGTGTGTGTGTGTGTGTGCGCGCCTGTGTATGTGAATTCAAATACAAACAAAAATATTATTATAGTACAAGTCCTCTAATTGCTTTATAATTTTGCGTGTGCAGAAATTACCTCTGTATAATGGCGGGAGCTGTTTTTACTGAACTACAGTTTTGAAGTTGAACGAAAAAACATTCCTATAATACCGAAGAATCCGTCAGTTTGGCGACTACTCCACAATACCTCATTGGAGAGGGAAATTTCCCACCCTTTCCGCTATCTGCAAAAGTGAATCTCTGCTAATAAATATTGCAAAGGCTATCACAGCCGGATCCGTTAATGCACAACAGCTGCTATTTATCATAAGCCTAATCCGGCTGACTGGCACTTTTCACACGAGCCGCCGCGTGAAACCCTAATCCCGTCACATTAAAAAATATCGAATGTTTGCAACTGATCATAAAAAATGACAGGTAGGACCATGTGAACAATCAACTCCTGTTCAATAAGGGACATCATCCCTCACCCCACAACCCAAGTCCCTGACACCATCACCCCTACCCTCGTGGCCATTCCCCATCGACGACACGCCCACACATATCATTCCCCAAAATGTAGTCACCCCAAAAATTCAATTTTAAACACTTCAACCCCTTTCGCCACCTGCTGTCACCACCATTGTCCTTTTCAGTGAGGTTACATACTAGCTAAAGAACTCTGAACTGGGGAATTGTGAATAAATATCACCAACACAATGTGACAAAAGGGAAATGACAAAGGTATTGTTCATAACAAAATGCATGTATAAAACACATAAAAGACTTTTAGACAAAATGCAGGTTTTGTTTCAACTCATAGGACTTAACGACTTTTACAAACACTTAAAATGATAATATAAATAGACACGCGTATGGAGAGAGAGAGAGAGAGAGAGAGAGAGAGAGAGAGAGAGAGAATCTTTTGAATGGGATGAGCATTACTTAGTCGAGGCTCTCCCGTGTTGATGGTACACAAGCATTATGCCAGAGATAAAATCACGTCTATTTTCTTCTCTCTTCATTTCTTTCCCTCTCCACCCTAGTTACGACCCTTAACAGTCGGGTAACAACTAGGTACCTAATTCAATGCTTAGATAAACTTTTAGGAACGCGCCCATCTATTATCCTTCGTCCAGTCCAAGATTCGAACGCAATCGTCAGACTGCCAGCGAAGTGCGTTGCAGACATCGGCCAAAGAGAGAGAGAGAGAGAGAGAGAGAGAGAGAGAGAGAGACTCCCTACCAAACTGTATAAAAATGAAAAAAAAATATTTGTAAATATATAAGTTTATTCCCGTGACATAGCAGTTAGAGAGAGAGAGAGAGAGAGAGAGAGAGAGAGAGAGAGAAACTTACATAGCCCGTTCGAGTATCAAGTCCCACTCGTACCTAATTAAGTCTCAACTTGCCAGGGGCCCATCGTAAAAGCCCATGGCAAAGCGGTCTAACTTTATCGGAGTACACGCCGACGAAGGGATGTTGATCAAGAGCACATGCCATGCAAAGTCGAAATACCATTTGGCTTGCACAAGGCACCACGGGTTGATTACAAAACTTTCAGGCTATTGGGAATTCTTACAAGTTGAGTAATTGGGTACAGGAAGGATAACAAGGCCCGCTGTGGGCTCACAGAGAGAGAGAGAGAGAGAGAGAGAGAGAGAGAGAGAGTTAACGTTTAAATTCGTTTCAATCAATGCATCAAGATCCAATGTTCTTAACAGAAAATTGTTCACCAGCACAATTTTCTCTGATGCAAGACCTTTGTGGTAAATGTTGTAAAACTTTTGTTTATTGAAATAAAAAGATAATAATCCACTAGTACTTTGGACATTCAATATCGAAATTTCATAAAGAACACATTTAATACTATTACATAAACCCAAATTTAGAGAGAGAGAGAGAGAGAGAGAGAGAGAGAGAGAGAGAGAGAGAGAGAGGTAATCAAGTCCGTCAAAATAAGAAATAGGAAACGTGCCTCTCTATCCATTTCAAAAACTACAAAACCTTTCCATCTCGTAGGATGCTCATCTGGAAGGAAGTACTGAGAGAGAGAGAGAGAGAGAGAGAGAGAGAGAGAGAGAGATGAGGCGAAGTTTACGTAAATGTCACATGTCAGAACAATGAATGGCATATTAACGTAAACACTTCCAAAACATGTATATCATATTAATTACATAAAGATGACATGAACTAAAAACTGTTGCCATATTCCAAACGATAACATGGACAAGATCAAATGAGAAGAAGCTAACAAATGAAGGAGATGGGGTAAATAAAAGAAAAAAGAAGAGAAAATGAAA
>NC_090742.1:83081651-83139151 GCF_036898095.1 Palaemon carinicauda | reverse complement strand
CAAATGACTTTCATTGTCGGGACAAAAGATCTATGATAACAAAACTAGAAACTGAAATTCCAGGTAACAAATGTATCAACAAATCTATCGACGGACGAGACGCCAGCTAATAAAGAAAACGAAAGATACGATAAAGTCTTAGCACTGCTGAAAAACGGCCGAGAAAAATACATAGAATAAGATATAATAAAATAAAAGAGTCGACTCGCTGGGACGCTGGACGCACAAACATAATAAAGGAAAAGAGCAAAAATTCTCGTCACTCTTCCCAGAGGCGAGAAGATCGCGGTTTCCATGGCAACCATGGCGTCATAACAGAGTGCCAGTGCCAGATTCTACTGAAACCGACGATTAAAACCTACTGCCCGGAGGCCTCGTCGTACTAACATCGACGCTACTCTCCCACCTACGGCCATTGGAATAGAATTCCGAAGTGATAAAATGCAAACAAGGACCGACTCTCGAACAATTCGGGGGATGTGAAAAAGGCGGCAAATATTTGGTCTTCGCGCGAACTGGCAGCCCTGACTCCACAGGTCGGGTGAGGAGCTAGCATGCGAGGGTAAGTGAGGCTACTGATAATCCAACCCTCATGTAACGAGGGGAAGCACACGTTCCTTCTTCTCCTCCGCCACTTGTACCTCTTATTCCTCTCACAATACAAACTCAACTATACATTATTCACCAACACAATACTAATATCATAGAAGCTTCGTGATTTTCTATTTAACAACCATTTATTATGTCTCTTCTAAAGCCTTTCACGGGGCATAATACCGTACACGCACGAAAGAATGCACGATCAAGTTCATAAAGCTTTAGCCATATCTATTTCGGATTTCTGGCAACGGTACCGTACTTAATATCACACTGATGCTAAAAGCTTTTTGTTAATTAATGAACTTAATGTATGTTGAGGTTAATCACATTATACAGACCCGAAAACAGCACACAAAGATCTGGTGTTCATTACATGATACCTTTCCATAATTCGTCCCACAATTGAAAGCAAAGTAATAATAGCAGGGCCGATAAAGTACCATTTCTGAAAATACGAGTATGTTGAAGATCTAACTTAAATCAAATAACATTCAACATCAAAAGTCAAATATATTTTTTCCACTTGTAACAATAGTTGCTTTTACAAAAGACCATGTACTACCAAGTTTGTAAACTGATAGATACTCACTCGTACCTGTGATTAAAATTCCTTACCTGAATCAGATGCCTTCAAAGGGATACTTTCACAAGCAAAATTATTCCCGATGCAAAATCGAGGCGAAATTAACAAAGAGAAAGATACACGAACAAATAAATAATCAGCCAGGTTCGGATTATAAACGACCCCAGCCATTCATCCCCTCCCCAAGAGATCGGCGACATTTGTGGACTATATCGATATCTATCACATAATGCTACAAGGAGAAGCTGTCAATGAAGCGAAGCCAAAGAAAGGCCCCACTATCAGCCGAATGTTCCCCAGTTGGTGAAATAGGCAACCACTTTACTTCAAAGGAAGTCTGGAAAGGAAAGACAATAACGAAAGGCTCTCAATTGCGCGAAATCACACACATCCCAACGATGGATGTTTAACTTCTGTAGCTTGTTTGTCAACGAATTCCAGTCATGACTGAATGACAACAAGAGAGAGAGAGAGAGAGAGAGAGAGAGAGAGAGAGAGATGAGCAAACCTTCGTGGTAAATCCCACTTTAAATCCATCATTACTTAACACACCAGCATCGTTAGTCATTACCTTAATCTTAAGTGGTACTCGAGTAGTCCCTCTGGAGAGTCAGAATGGACTGAAAACTAAAAATTCCAACTCAAGAATAAGACTCAGAAGATAGGAGGACGAGGAAGGAGGATGAAAGAGGAGAGGGGTGAAGAAAGGGGGGGGGGGGTTGGCCAGCCGTTGTGGGCGGTCGCTGAAAATTCATGACTAGACAAGAAACATCTGTTTGTTTTACGCTTATAATTTTTAAGACCAGAGCCCACACAACCAGAAGAGAAGTCAAAGGGACATTTGATATATGGTTGAAAAATAAGGGAAGGCATAAGAAACAAATACACATAAACATTCTCTCTCTCTCTCTCTCTCTCTCTCTCTCTCTCTCTCTCTCTCTCTCTCTTACACACACACACATATTAACACATACGCACACACATATATACATATATATATATATATATATATATATATACATATGTTTAAGCGTGTTTCAGGGGAATACGCAAATATACAAAACAGTAAATACTTGCATGAGGCAATACACGACACCTGGTCACGTGTGAATATCCAATCAGTCATAACATATTGTTATGGAAACCAATACCAGAGTTGATCAACTTCATCAACGTCACTCGGTTTAAAACGCGAGAAAGGTCATCTGAAATGATCTTACTTTACAAAAGAATAAAATACAGATGGTTCTGCTATGAGGGTACATCTTCTACCATTATTTTCAATGGAAACTGAAGCAATTTTCATTTGTAGTCATGGTCCCCCAATTCTTTTAAATGCCAGCTCACCTCCTTTTAGGAGACTTTTAACTTCAATGAAGGTGTTCTGATATGGTATATATATTTGTTTCTTTTAAAATACTAAGTACAATTGATTCCATACATTTTTGTCCCATTTTACGAGGCGTTTTACTAATCTTAAAAAGAAAATTAATTTAACGATTATATTTTTTTGGGCTATAATCTTGGATATAATAATTCACGTGTGGTTATAAACCACGTATGAATTATTTTTTATCGGGGGGGGGGGGGGAACTCCTACAAGACACACACCCTGGGTGGCGTATAAGGGAATCCCTGGGTGGCGTATAACTATAAGGGAATCCCTAGGAACGTCCTAAGGTTGCTCCAAATATTTTGAATAAGGAGCCGGGGACCAAACAACTGAGTTACTGATAGTATATTCAGAAATATGTAAGGGCAGGGCTAGCATACCACAAGCCGAAAACCTATCGCTCGAGAAACTCAAGGATCAGCTGTCCGACGTAAAATTGGCGACGAAACTGGAAAGGCGTCTCAGTAAAAATGGCAAAATTGACAGAGATGTGGCACTCTAAATATTGGCACCTATTTTATTATAAAGAAGATGAATTATTAGATCTGATAAAAGAAAGAAAACTGGATTTGTTTGTTATGGCCGAGAAAAGGCATGGAGGCGAGTGCGTGGGACAGAACTTGAGTGACGGTTATGCACTAATTTATAGTGGAATAAACACTGGAATTAGAAAGCATTGTGGTGCTATAATTGTAGGGCCCAGACTTTCCCCTTTTATTCAGAGGTACAGTTGGTTAATGAATGGCTTTTGAGTTGTACAGTTAGTAAGAAACAAAATCTATAATACATTCGAAATTTGTGTTCCTCAAGAAGGACATATACAGAAGTAAAGAACGAAAATTTCATAGAAATTTAAGATCTACATTTAGAAGATCAAGCAGAAGGCATCAATAAGATACAAGGAGATTTTAATGCCAGAGTAGACAGCGAGAGGAGAGGATCAGAAAATGTAATACGCCCATATGGAGAAGATACTAGAAATATTGAAGGAGAAAACCTAATAGATTTTTGTGTAAGAAATAATCTAAAGGCCATGAATGGCTTTTTTGAAAACCAAGATTCACATAAATATACAAGCTATACATGGACCAGTTTAACAGGATAGTTCGGAAAATTCAGTAGTATAGAATGTAAAAGTGTTACCAGGAATTTCCTTGGTCTCAGATCAGAGATAGATCACGAGAAAATTTAATATTTCTTCTGGAAAACACTAAGAAAACAAAAGAAAGAAAAGTTATAAAAACTGACACTCTTGAAAGACCCAGATATCAAAATGAGCTTTCAAAATAAGTTTATTGGGAAACTGCAACAATTGTAGCAAAGACACTGGAATGCATTAAAAGAAAATGCTGCGAACGTTGGAGAGGAGGAACTTGGATACAGATATGTTGGAGGTACCAGGAAAGGAAGCACGATGTGGTGGAATGAAAAGGTAAAGGGTGCAATAAAGATTAAAAATAGAATGGACAGGAAATAGATGAAACGAAAAAACCCACAAACTAGTAAAGAACCTAGAAAACAACAGGAAAAGATTAAGAGATCACGGATAGATGCATGGACTGAAATAATGATTTTCAGGGGCTAAATCATAAGGGAAAGAATAAAACTAAACAATTCACTATAAAGGATGAATTTGAAAATGTAATTGGCAATGTCAGAGAGCTTAATATAAAGCGAACCAACTATTTCAGCAACCAACTTAATATAGTCTCTGAAGAAGACAGTGAAAAAGAATAAATCTTTCAGTCGACAGAGAAAACAGAAAGGACTTGATCGCATATCAAGTTTGAAAATATCTAGCAGATGAGAAATTGAAAATACCCAGGGCACGATAACGATAACATACCAATTGAATTGGTCAAAGAAGTGGAGGGGGGCTAGCGAAGAGAACACTATGACCTAATTCTCACATTCTGGATGGAGAATAGGATTTCAGAAGACTAGGGGAGGCATATTTCTGTACATTTTATAAAGGAAAGTGGGACGCTAGCTGACGTGAAATTTACAGGGGCAAATCTCTCGTATGCCATGTAGCAAAACATTCTGCAAAATTTTTAGGAAAGAGAATAAGACTTATCATTGAACCTCGGTTAGGAGATGAACATGTATAAAGGAAAGATATAAGTACTTCGGATCTCGTATTCAGTTTGAGACTTGTTACTGAAAAATCTTTAGAATACAATAGACCACTGAACATAGCTTTCATAGATTTAGAAAAAGCATTCGACGCGGTGCCTGGGGACAAATTATGGCGGTGCTTAGGAGTTCATAGACAGGATGGCAGATTGAGATCTGCGATAAAGAGCAGATATGGACCATGCATGAATAATGTAAGGACTGGTTATAAGAATAAGAGATAGGAATGAAAGTAAATGTAATATATACTGTAAATATTAACAATCTCTTAAGAACCAACAGCACGTACATATGTTATGATAAGGGACACTGTAATAAAAGACACGGACTCATTCAAATATCCAAGATGTGTGATTACAGAAAAGGGTGATAAAAACAAGGTAAAAATAAGTGAAAGAATAAAGGCATAATGCATGCGCAGGAGCTGTCTATCCAATAACGAGAGATGCATATGATCAGAACTATTCAATAATGAGAGATGCATATGATCAGAGAGCTGGACAAATAGGATCCATGCCTCAAAGATGACAACCCTTAGAACAATATTGCACAAAATGAGAAGGGATATAATAAGTATTGAAGGTGTCAGAAGAACAGTTGGAGTGGCCCCGATGATGAACAAGATTGAGAAGGGACACCTGAGAAGGCAAAGAAAAGATGGAACTGGACATCTGATGAAAGGGGATCGAGAAGCAGACCACGTAAACGTTGGAGGGATGGAATTACAGAGATATTAACAAAACACAATATGCCAACAATTGAGCAGCTGAGAAGAGAAGGAATTTTTGAGGATAAAAAATGGAAACGCCGACTGACCCCATTAACAGGCTGAAAAGCCTACCTGGAAGTGAAATTTGTATTTTTTCAATACTAAAAAATGGCAACGATATATCGAAAACGTATTTTGTAAAAGATTTTTAGATTTCCAGCAAAATGTAATTCTTTTACAACAACAACAACATCAACAACAACAACACCAATAATAATAATAATAATAATAATAATAATAATAATAATAATAATAATAATAATAATAATAATAATAATGATAAAAATAATAATAATGATAAAAATAATAATAATAATAATAATAATAATAATAATAATAATAATAATAGGAAAAGATACACACTTGATTAAGGTTATTATCTCTTACTGTGAACTGAACCGTGAATGTCCGTCAACGATAATATTAATAATGGAAAACAAGAACCAAAGAAAATAAAACCGTCAGGTCACCCACAAACGAAGGAATAAAGGATATTGCAAAAGGCAAAAAAGAAAAAAAGAAAAAAAATAGCCAGATTGAAATCAAGGGCAATGGTAAGTGATTTCCCCAGGGAGATAAATCCCCCATAAAATGTCCCTAAAAATTGGGGGATGATTCTGAAATCCAATTTGTGATGAAATGTACTGGAGTCTTAGTCATCATGTACATTAGAAACCCGAATTCTTTAGACGGGGGTAGAAACTGCGTTGACTCTCAATTCTCAGTTTTACTAAGCGTTTGTCAAGACATACTAATCTCCAGTCACAAGGCGTTAAGAATAAAAAAAAAAAAGGGGGGGGGCGTAAAATGATTTTATCAAGTTATCCTTTACAAAGTTTGACATCGAGCATAAGTCTTTATCTATATTCTGTCAAATATGCTAGACTTTCAATGTGACATTGAGTTTGAATGACAAAAATACCTCTAGTAAACAGTGAGTTTAAATAACTGTAATACCTTTGGTAAACTACGGGCTTAAATGACTAAAATACTTCTAGTAAATTATGGTTTAAATGACTAAAATACCTTTATTAAATTATGGTTTTAAATGATTAAAATACATCTAGTAAATTGTGGGTTTAAATGACTAAAATACCCCTAGTAAATCATGGTTTTAAATGACTAAAATACCTCTAGTAAATCATGGTTTTAAATGACTAAAATACCTCTAGTAAATCATGGTTTTAAATGACTAAAATACCTCTATTAAATCATGGTTTCAAATGACTAAAATACCTCTATTAAATCATGGTTTCAAATGACTAAAATACCTCTAGTAAATCATGGTTTTAAATTACTAAAATACCTCTAGTAAATCATGGTTTTAAATGACTAAAATACCTCTAGTAAATCATGGTTTTAAATGACTAAAATACCTCTAGTAAATTATGGGTATAAATGTCTAGAATACCTCTAGTAAATTATGGGTTTAAATGTCCAGAATACCTCTAGCAAATTATGGGTTTAAATGTCTAGAATACCTCTAGTAAATTATGGGTTTAAATGACTAAAATACCTCAAGTAAATTATGTTTTTATATGACTAAAATACTTCTAGTAAATTGTTTTTAAATGACTAAAATATCTCTAGTAAATTATGAGTTTGAATGACTAAAATAACTAGTGAATTATAAGTTTAAATAACTATAATACCTCTAGTAAGTTATGGTTTAAAATTACTAAAATACCTCTAGTAAATTATATTTTTAAATAACTAAATGCCTCTATTAAATTACGGTTTTAAATTACTAAAATACCTCTAGTAAATTAAAGTTTCAAATAACTATAATACCTCTGGTAAATTACTGTTTCAAATGACTAAAATATCTCCAGTATATTATGAAATTTTGTTGGTAATAATTCAGAAAAAAATGATACTAAATCTTTTGATTATACAATAATGATATTCAGTAAAACATCGAATTCTAAAAACCCAAAACCTTATTTTGCTGGAAAATACTAAGCAGAAAAATTATTAATAAATAAATCTAATGATGTATTTCAGCGGAAATTATGCCTGGTCTCGTTCGAATCTCTCCAATCAGAAATCGTTAGATTTGGCTTCCAGAGAGTTTGAGCCCAACGGATCTCTTCTCGCCATTTCACACATCCTCACTTGGGATCCTTGATTAAATTTTCTTAACTTTCTTTTGACCATTCCCTAACATTTCTCTCGCCATTCAATTTTATTTCCTTCCCTTCCACTTCCATCCAGTCGTGTATGTGTAACTGGAGAGAGAGAGAGAGAGAGAGAGAGAGAGAGAGAGAGAGAGAGAGAGTGCGCATGCCATCCTCTCACCACCTCCTACAACCCCCTCCTCCTGTTCCACCACCTCCTCAAACTCCTACCTCACATCCTCAGCTCTCCTCACGTACGGCTATCAAGGCACCGCCAAGAATTCCCATCTAGCAAAAAGCCGATGTTTTCGCCCCTGGAATTCCGGTGTGGAGTTCCATTCCATCTTTTTCTTTCGTGGGGGAATGGAGAGGGGATACGGAGGGGGGAGGGGTACGGAAGGGGGAGGGGGGCCACCAGCCACATGGGGTGTATGTGAGAGAGAGAGAGAGAGAGACAGACAGAGAGAGAGAGAGAGAGACAGAGAGAGAGAGAAATACCCATGGCCAAAAATAAATTATAGAACATCCGAAAGGATAACAAGAATAAAGTAAACAAAACGAAAGGAGAGAGAGAGAGAGAGAGAGAGAGAGAGAGAGAGAGAGAGAGAGAGAGAGAGAGAGAGAGATTCTTTCGCACCAGAAATGGCTGATGCGATGGAGAAGGTTGAAGGGGGGGGGGGCAGTTTGCCCCCTTTAAAACCTTTCAGCTGATGAGAACCTCCGTTAGAAGGTCCTTGGTGATTACTACCGATTGTTGGGGTCTGAGGGCAGATAAGGGACTTATCATAGCGGCATTTGGACGGGGGTGAGGGGGGCCAAAGGAAGGAGGGGAAGGAGAAGGATAAGAAAGAAAAAAAATGACTGAAGAAGAAAATTTCTCACCTTTTTTCTAGTTTCCACGATCAAAGGAAACCACCGAATTCCTTCGGTCTCATGAAGGATAAATTCAGTGATCTAGTAAGTTCATTGCCTTCAATATCCAGACAAGAATACTTTCAAAAACTTATTAGAAATTTTACAGTCTTAACTCGTCCAGAATACCTGAACTTAAAACTCAAATCTAGTATTTTACCGAGAATGGGCGAAGATATATAGCGAAAAGAGTAATACAACTCACGTTACTAGTATCAATACTGAGAGAGAGAGAGAGAGAGAGAGAGAGAGAGAGAGAGAGAGAGAGAGAGAGAGAGAGAGAGAGAGAGAAGCAACAAAACAGGCATGTTCACTTCATATCTCCCCTAGCACTATTGAACAGAGAGCATTTACAAATAAAGGCGTAATAAAGGGGCAGAAGTGTCTTCTTGAAAGCCATGTAAATGATGTTTATGTCAAGTTCATCATTTCCCAAATTGCTGCCTTCTCTACCCACAAAACGGCCGTTCCATTAAATGAATAAATGGCCTATACACGCGTGTAAAACAGCCAAAACATAAGGCAGGGCGAAATAAATTTCCTTGTGACGTTCTTTTACAGTAATTGAGATATACTTATAGCAGTAAATTAAAGCCTTTTATTG
Organism: Palaemon carinicauda; assembly: GCF_036898095.1. Lineage (NCBI taxonomy): Eukaryota > Metazoa > Arthropoda > Malacostraca > Decapoda > Palaemonidae > Palaemon > Palaemon carinicauda. The sequence goes on along the minus strand of NC_090742.1, from coordinate 83,130,037 downwards.
GCCCTAAAGAGCCATTTCTACTCTGAAAAATTGAGTAGAATAAGCCTATTTGGCTATAAAATTCAACATAAAATCGACTTTACGACACCGTTCGAGTATTCACGCGCACAGTTACTGTTTATCTTTTTGCCCGACTTCCTTTAGCATCATACTCATCTTAAAAGTTCACTTCTTCAAAATAACAAATGACTCATGTTATACAAAAAAAAAAATGCAGGTCAAAGACAACAGGAATCCTAAAATAGCGTAAATGGGACAAAGATATAATTTTCCTTCACCACTGAAGTTGAGAAAGACAAGAGAATTCCAAGGAAACCAGAGTTTCACACACTATAAGAATCTACCATCTCGTGGCTTCTGAAATTAAACCGATAAGCTAGACCCAAATATGAATATGAATAACGCAAGATATCAAAAAAGGCATTTCTTGGTTCAAAACCAGAACTTGCGCAATCCAACAGTAATAGCAGCAATGAATTTGAAAGCAGATATTGGAACGTGATACAAGAAAACATGAAGATACAAACAGCAATAAATACAAACCGCAGACAAGACACAGGAGAAAAGTATATAGTGCCTAGGAAAGACAAAATCACGAAAACGTGCAAACAAAGACAAACTATAAAGGCACAAACAGCGTACACCGTAAAGCGTACACCAAGGAAGAGTTAAGAGGAAGCGTGGATGCATTTTAGAGTAGAGAGACTTTCGCTCACCGAATCCTTTCAAGAAAAGAAGAAGAAGAAGAAGAAGAAGAAGAAGAAGAAGAAGAGAGAGAGAGAGAGAGAGAGAGAGAGAGAGAGAGAGAGAGAGAGAGAGAGAGCTTTATGAATGAAAACTCTTTCTCTCTACACCAGCCAAAAATAACTCGCTCGAGTACAAATGGAGATGACGATGAGTAGAGGAGTTTCATTATGAAAAGAAAGATGTTACAACTGATGCTTTTTTTCTTTACTCTCTCTCTCTCTCTCTCTCTCTCTCTCTCTCTCTCTCTCTCTCTCTAACATATGGATTACCTTCCCAGAAGAGTAAATGGCTCGCCACTAAAAAGTAGGATTCAATCTTTCCGAAGAACGAAAAGGAAATATATATAGTAGATCCCTATTATAGAATAAGACAGCGACTGACTTTATAGGGAAGTTCGAGAGAGAGAGAGAGAGAGAGAGAGAGAGAGAGAGAGAGAGAGAGAGAGCATATTCTAATAATGCGATGGACATCAATTATCTTTGCATTCTCCGAGAATGAGTGTCCCTTCGGTGTCTATAATGAGTAGCGTGTAGAATGAAGACGAATCGTGATCCAGAGAGGAGATTAGGGGTAGGGGGTTCGTGCCAACTTGGGCAGGCCACCGGAGGGGAGGGGGAAGGTAGGTAGGGGCGAGATGAGGAGAGAGGCTTAAAGCATCAAGTGGAAGAGGACAACTTTAAGAAATCTTTCTGGGAAAAAAAAAACTTGAAGACGTCTGCTAGACGCAGCACCAGCAGGAGCAGAGTAGTAGTAGTAGGAGCAGTAGAGGGCCCCTAACTGATATCCGAGGAGCAGCAGCCGATAGTTCTTCTTCAGCTGGCACGGTTTCTTCTTCTTTTTCTTCTTCTTTTTTCCCCTTCCTCCCCTGCTCCATTGGAAGGTTTTTTTTTATCTTTTCTCTCCTTGTTTCCTTTCTGCTTTCTATTTTTCTGAAATCGAGTTGTAATCTCATCAAGACCCTCGGCGATTGGTTGGGCGTTAATCAAAATTTTGTTTACGGCAAAGGAATGGAAAATACTGTTTCTCTTCTTTAAGAGGAGGTGGAGGGTCTGCGGTTGGTATTATGAGAGAGAGAGAGAGAGAGAGAGAGAGAGAGAGAGAGAGAGAGAGAGAGAGAGTAGGGGGGAGACGTTCCAATAATGGCCGGGACTTGTTGCGCCCAGTCCCGGCACCAACGGTATTGGAAACCAGTCTGGGAAACTTCACACACTTCCCCTTACCCCCTCACCCCTTCCTTCCCCTAAATGTTTGCATTGCCCCGTTTCATCAGCATTATCTACTTCGAACATTCTCGTCTGGATAAAATGTCTTGACAGTCATTTTAACAGAAATATGGTAAGTTGCAGGGTAAGAAGCAATTAAAATACTTATCAATAAACATCAAGGCTTTATAATCACAAAACACAAAATACGGTCAAATGAAAAAAAAAGAAATTACCATAAAAGGCCATTCCTAAAAGGGCATTTACCTGCAGGCTTTGCAAAGCATCTTAAAAGGGAACCATACCCTTGCTTCATAGAACTATAAAGAGAAATTCTATTTTGGACTTCATAAAAACGATTGATTTTTGCATTTCGTAAAACAATTGTTTACAATTAGAAATCCTTGGAGAGTTGGGCTTAGATAACTTCTGGCCAATGGAAAATCCTTGGAGAGAGTTCGGCTTACATGACTTCTGGCCAATGGAGAATCCTTGGAGAGAGTTGGGCACAGATGACTTCTGGCCAATGGAAAATCCTTGGAGAGAGTTGGGCACAGATGACTTCTGGCTAACGGAAAATCCTTACAGAAGAGTTGGGCGCAGATGACTTCTGGTCAATGGAAAATCCTTGGAGAGAGTTGGGCGCAGATGACTTCTGGCTAACGGAAAATCCTTACAGAAGAGTTGGGCGCAGATGACTTCTGGTCTATGGAAAATTCTTGGAGGGAGTTGGGCTTAGATGACTACCGGCCAATGGAAAATTCTTGGAGAGAGTTGGGTGCAGATGACTTCTGGCCAATGGAAAATCCTTGGATTGAGTTGGGCTTAGATGACTTCTGCCCAATGGAAAATCCTTGGAGAGTGTTGGGCGCAGATGATTTCTGGTCAATGGAAAATTCTTGGAGAGAGTTGGGCGCAGATGACTTCTGACCAATGGAAAATTCTTGGAGAGAGTTGGGCGCAGATGACTTCTGGTCAATGGAAAATCCTTGGAGAGAGTTGGGCGCAGAGGACTTCTGGTCTATGGAAAATTCTTGGAGGGAGTTGGGCTTAGATGACTACCGGCCAATGGAAAATTCTTGGAGAGAGTTGGGCGCAGATGACTTCTGGCCAATGGAAAATCCTTGGATTGAGTTGGGCTTAGATGACTTCTGACCAATGGAAAATCTTGGAGAGTTGGGCGCAGATGACTTCTGGTCAATGGAAAATCCTTGGAGAGAGTTGGGCGCAGATGACTTCTGGTCTATGGAAAATTCTTGGAGGGAGTTGGGCTTAGATGACTACCGGCCAATGGAAAATTCTTGGAGAGAGTTGGGCGCAGATGACTTCTGGCCAATGGAAAATCCTTGGATTGAGTTGGGCTTAGATGACTTCTGATCAATGGAAAATCCTTGGAGAGTTGGGCGCAGATGACTTCTGGTCAATGGAAAATTCTTGGAGAGAGTTGGGCGCAGATGACTTCTGGCCAATGGAAAATCATAGGAGAGAGTTGGGCGCAGATGACTTCTGGTCAATGGAAAATCCTTGGAGAGAGTTGGGCGCAGATGACTTCTGGTCAATGGAAAATCCTTGGAGAGAGTTGGGCACACATGACTTCTGGTCAATGAAAAATTCTTGGAGAGAGTTGGGCTTGGATGACTTCTGGCCAATGGAAAATCCTTGGAGTAAGTTGGGCTTAGATGACTTCTGGCCAATGGAAAATCCTTGGAGAGGGTTGGGCGCAGATGACTTCTGGCCAATGGAAAATTCTTGGAGAGAGTTGGGCGCAGATGACTTCTGGCCAATGGAAAATCCTTGGAGTTATTTGGGCTTAGATGACTTCTGGCCAATGGAAAATCCTTGTAGAGAGAGTTGGGCGCAGATGACTTCTGGCCAATAGAGAAATTCTTGGAGTGAGTTGGGCTTAGATGACTTCTGCCCAATGGAAAACCCATGGAGAGAGTTGGGCGCAGATGACTTCTGGCCAATGGAAAATCCTTGGAGAGAGTTGGGCTTGGATGACTTCTGGCCAATGGAAAATCCTTGGAGAGAGTTGGGCACAGATGACTTCTGGCTAACGGAAAATCCTTGGAGAGAGTTGGGCACAGATGACTTTTGGCTAACGGAAAATCCTTTCAGAAGAGTTGGGCTTAGATGTCTTCCGGCCAATGGAAAATCCTTGGAGAGAGTTAGGCTTAGATGTCTTCTGGCCAACGGAAAATCCTTGTAGAGAGTTAGGAGCAGATGACTTCGGGCCAACGGAAAATCCTTGGAGAGTTGAGCGTAGATGACTTCTGGCCAATGGAAAATCCTTGGAGAGAGTTGGGCGCAAAAGACTTCTGGCCAAAGGAAAATCCTTGGAGAGAGTTGGGCTTAGATGTTTTCCGGCCAATGGAAAATCCTTGGAGAGAGTTGGGCGCAGATGACTTCTGGCCAATGGAAAATCCTTGAAGAGTTGGGCTTAGATGACTACTGGCCAATGGAAAAAACCAGTTGAGCACGGTATTACGACAGTTGACAGATGAAAAACCCACCAGTCTATAAAATAGAATAACTGTACTTTGGGCTCCTCAAATAAAAATACACACATACACACACATATATAATACATACATACATACATACATATATATATATATATATATACCATATATATATATATATACCATATATATATATATATACCATATATATATATATATACCATATATATATATATATATACCATATATATATATATATATATATACACAAAATTTATATTTCTCAGTTCTACTACAGAACATAAAATACACATAAAAATACATAGGTAGTAAACTACACTCCGCCGAATCTAAAACATTACTTGAAAAGCAACACAATAGTCAGAATTTCACACACACACACACACACACACACACACATATATATATATATATATATATATATATATATATATATATATCAAAGCATCATGAATATCTTTGTAAGTTCTTCTCCAAATGTACCAGGGTCTCTACAACCAGACTTACAACTACTCGACAGTTATAAGTTCCTTCATTGTTTGCTTTATTAGCTAATTACTTCCCTTTTTTCTAAGTTCAGTTCAATCCTTTACCTATTTTTCTCTCGTTCACATCGCTCATTCCTATTATTTTCAGTTATTTTTACTTGGTTTGTATACATTAATTGTTCCGTTGGTTCCAACTCCCAGGTTAGTCAAGATTATTCCTCCCACTTGTTGCTCCTTCATGACTTATTGATGTTTGTTCCTTCTTATTACTTGTTAGTCCTGACCCTTTCTAGCTTGCTACTTTATCCGTTCTTTGCCTGTCCGGTGCGTTCTTTCGCATTTTAAAAGGCTTCGAAGCAACGCTGTACACAAAACTGACTAGCTATTAATCCCTACCAAACGATGGCAGCTGTTGCATCCGAACGCCATGCAATTAAAGGATTTCGAAATATTGGTCATGACAAGAAATAATAACTAATTGCGACTTTTACGACGTAATAGACGTCAGTAACAATACACAAAATGTATTTCTCCAAACAATCAGAATTGTTTATGGAAGAAATGAAGCTGAAAATAATCCGTAAATAATACCCGGCGTAAAGCTCCTGTCGTTCATTCAGAACTGTAATGACATATTAAACCTATGAAATAAATGTCGATCCCACCATTTCTCTCCCACCTACGTTTCCTCTCTCTTTCTCTAATACAGACTCACGGTTAACCTCTCGCTCTCTCCCAAAACAGCGGCAATGGTCTCTCTCTCTCTCTCTCTCTCTCTCTCTCTCTCTCTCTCTCTCTCTCTCTCAGATAATGAGAGAAATAGAAGTACAAGAGATGAAAAGAGTTCGACCCGACCCGCTTACTCGTTTGATTGACAATTGGGAGTCATAATCATTTTTACTTGTCGTTTGGTGGAAATGAAAATCGACTAGTAGCCTACCAATGTCATAATAGGCGATAAATGTAATTTGGATAAAATTGCGTAATGGTCTCCAAAACTAACAATGAACTTTAAAGCAACTAATTAATTATTAAGCAGCGTCGTCATTTACGCGCTTCACTACATTTTAATCAACCAACAATTTACTTCAGAAATTATTTTATACATACAATCATACTTAATTTATAATGTATAATTAAATATATCAATAAAGCTATGTACGGTACACACACACACATTATATATATATATATATATATATATATATATATATATATATATATCATTAGCCGTTACTAGTCCACTGCGGAACAATGGCCTTAGACACGTACTTATAGTTGCGTCTGTTTATGGTCTTTCTATGCCAGTCCACACCCGCAAACTTTAGTTCGTCAATCCATCATCATCTCTGCCTTCCACTGCTTGTTTCGTAATCTCTAGGGACCTATTCTGTTATTCCTAATGTCCATATATTATCAGTCACTCATTATATGTCCTGCCCATGTCCATTTTTTGTTTCTAACATTTTGTTAGAATATCCTATACCTTAGTTTGCTCTCGTATTCATGTTGCTCTTTTTCTGTCTCTTTATTGTTATTCCCATCATCATTCTTTCCATACCTCTCAGATTTGTAACTAGCTTATGTTCTAAGGTTTTAGTTAGGCCCAAGGTTCTGATGCATTAGTTAAAACTGGTAGGACCATCTGATTAAATAATTTTCTTTTTAGAAAGTAGAAATTCACTTTTCATTATCTCATTTGGTTTACCAAACGCTCTTCATCCCCTGTTTATCATACTTTTAAGGAGTCTGTATGGATGTATGAATACTATGTATAGATCCTCAATATATCATTTGTCATATCGCAATATGCAAAAAATACCATCTGAAGCCAATGCAGTTTCATCAAATATACCGTGTTTAACAAAAATTTACACACAGGAAACTTAATGTCAAATTTGAGAAATAAGAGCAAAAGCAATTGGCTGAAATTACATGGCACTTAATTCTCTCTCTCTCTCTCTCTCTCTCTCTCTCTCTCTCTCTCTCTCTCTCGACCCAACTTTCCCTTTATAAGGGCGATTCATCTCCTCCAATTTCTGGCTTCTGTTTGAAAGGCCTCTCTTCCTAAAACCTCTTCTTCTTCTCCTCACCCTTCTTCTTCTTTCGTCTACTACTTCCTACCGCCTCGGTTCCCCCTTCTACCTTTTGCATTGTACATCCAGTTGACTCTCGAGATAAAGGGATATTTGAACTTTGTCTGAGCCCCGAGTCAACATGCGATGTATCTGAAGGCATCTATTTACAATCTGAATCTCCTACCCCTCTTACCCCATTCCCTGCCTTTCCTCAACCCATACCCTTTCTCCCCCAACCCCTCTCCTCATCCCCCTTCCCAAAAAGCAATTTATCATTTTCAGTACAGATGGAGAGATTATTGTATCACATGTTGACATTCGTCTCTCTCTTTTATATTTAATGAATTCTTCGAACCTGGTGGTTTTATACAGCTGATCAAAATTCATAAAGCATTCCCAGAAAAGGTTAATCAATTTTGAGGGTTGAATTCCCCGTCCGTTGTTTTCCGTGCTTTGTATTCCGCATAGTGTTTTGCATAGAGAGAGAGAGAGAGAGAGAGAGAGAGAGAGAGAGAGAGAGAGAGATTGCACAACGTTGATTGTTCATAGTTACGACAGTGTTATGTATCAAAGTCTTATACAATCGACTAATAATCACATACCGCTGTAAAAATCGGCAATAAATGCAACATTTACTGTAACCACCAATCATGAAGCATTGGTTGAAAATGTAATGCAGCCCCAAACGTACGGCAACCTCACCTCGACTAGGGATGAAAGAAAATAAATGCTAAATATAGTTAAAAGTGAGAGAGATCTAATTGCAGGTACATATACTGAAAAGGAGAGAGAGCAGGTGCGTCTCGCTTACTATTGACATGAAGCTTAATTTAGGATTCTAGATTTAGAATAAAATAGATCCTGAGTCAAGAAAATACAATATATAAATTACAATGTTTAGATTTCAGTTGCACAAAAAGTCTTCGACCACCAACAATTGGAACTTCTTAAATATTCTCTCTCTCTCTCTCTCTCTCTCTCTCTCTCTCTCTCTCTCTCTCATAAAGAGACACACGAAAGGAACAAAATTTTATTTCATCAGCCATTCTCATTTTGAGGTTAGAAATTTTGGCTACGTTCACAGATAAGCTCACGTCTAAGAAATAATTTAATTAGGTATAAATAAATCACTACTAATATTTTAGTGCTATTAAAAAGAAACATTTCCTACCTAAAACGTAAAAAAATATGCAGTATATACATAAGGATATTAAGCCGAGTTTTCTTCCTAAATGATAAGTAAAGAGGTTGCCTATACCTTATATACCGAACTAATTATCAGCCAATAAAGCAAAAAGGAAAGAGTATTCAATCAAAATAAAGGAACTAAATATACAACAACTGAATTGATAGACAATGGAGAAAGACAAACAGTAAATAAAACCTAACACACACACCCAGACATCGTAGACATGTCGTCGGCATGACAGCTCTTAGTTCGACTTGGAATACCAAAACAAGACAAGATTAAGAACATAATGAATAGGAAATTCCTTTCGTGGATGATTCATCTAAAACATGCAACTATACACCCATGTAACATATGCACACAATGTAAATACATTTATCTGATATTTTACACCTTAATCCTCCAAGGAAATATAGCCGAGCAAGTTTCAGAGCCAGCCATGAGAGGTGAGGGTACAGGACATACATCCCTTTATCTTGACCCCAGTATGAGAGAGAGAGAGAGAGAGAGAGAGAGAGAGAGAGAGAGAGAGAGAGAGAGAGAGAGAGAGAGAGAGAGAATCATCCGTCCAAAGGCGCACTTTCCCCAAAAACAATTTCAAGTTCAGTTAAAACTCCATTAATTTCCTCTTGTGTACACACACACACACACACACACACACACCCAACACCAGAGCAAAGTTATGGGGGTTGGTATCAGGGGCTGCGCCTGAGTTGGGATCAGGAAATGCATTTCCTAAAATTGGAATAAATGTGGAAAGTCTCCCTGGTCAACCAACCGTGGCCGCCGCATCCAAGTCCTACGTCTGCGGTCAAGGAAAACTTTGAAAAAACATTTCTCCCTCCGCAAGTCAGATTAAAGATGCGAGATCTTGGCATAAACGCACACACAAATATATATACCTATTTTTATGTTTTTGGCTTGCTTGCGAAAAACGTACTGTATGTAACTAATGCACACGAACACATACATATCTGTATCTATCTATCCACCTATCTTTAATCTTTATATAAACAAACAAACACACATACACACACACACATATATATATATATATATATATACATATATATACACACGCACACACACACACACACACATATATATATATATATATATATATGTGTGAGTGCTGGTGAATATATACATAAAAATTATAGGGAAATTATAGATATAGACAGACAGATAAACGTTCACATGTGAACAGAGATAAATCTGTGTAAAAAAATTGCAGACTGTATTAGTAATTTTAAATAGCCAACAACTTTATGAATGAAAAAAAGAGGCTATTGAAGCCTTAGAAGAATTTAAACACTGAACATTATAAATGATATTTACTACATAGTCGGGAACATTCTTCAAGGACCGTTATGAGTGTGATCACATATGTAAATATACGTAATATACAAGAATATTATATATAATAGGAAAATCTTCAAATGAATTTTTTTTCTTTAATTTTTCAAACGTCCTTTGAGCATCATGAATTAATAACAACAGTATTGATGGAAGCAATATGACCATAAAACTACAACAAGAAGGATAAAAAAAAAAAAAAAAAAAAACTATTTTCCTTTTTTTTTAAAGAACTCCCAATAGTATGATTCCGAGGTGCAACATTAGTTTACTCTTTCCCTTGCTCCCAAAATATCATATGATTCTGCTTCATTTCTAAAGCTGCAGAGACCTGATAATGGAAAAGAAGAAAAGTGGAAGAAATTTTTCTTCCTGGTTAACATAAATTACTCATCAGCCGAAGGTGTCAGCTAATGGAAGGCCGACCGGGGTCTCGACGTCATTCGAAAAGAGACCTCCTCCGGCTCTGTCATCACATATTCCCTCAGGGTTCTTAAGTCATTAACCTCGTCCGGAACTCTCCTGAATTATGTAACAGCTACAGCTAAGGCTGCCGAGCCTTTTTGCAAGCATAAAACTCGATGAGCGCGTCTCGGTGCGAAGGCATCCTTTCCTGTCTCTATTTAACATTTTCGTCCCTTATTCAATACATCTCGGGAGAAAATTTAAATCTTATCCAAACACCATTGCCATAACATTCTTGTTAAATGTGTGAATTCCTCTAACTGTGTAAAGTACATAAGTACTATAGTGAATTCTTTTAAAATTCACTGCAGACGACTTTAGTTGGAATTTCAACAATCTTGGTAATGTTGTGGCAATATACAATGATTATTTATCAGCATCCATATTGTTTCGGTAGATGATGATGATGATCATCACGATAATAATAATAACAATAATATTATTACTATAATAATAATAATAATAATAATAATAATAATAATAATAATAATAATAGGCAAGTTAAGGAAAATAACCATGCGTAAATACTGCATAACCTAAAAGATTACACAATGCACAGCTAATTAACAAATATTAAGAACCTGAAACCAAACTTTCAAGATATCCAATTTACCAAAATCACATTTCATAAAATCTATACACGAAACAGGATTTTCAATAATACTATACCAAGCGGCGGCAAATGCAAATATGGCAATCAAATGAAGTGTAGGTAAAGCTGGTCGGTATGGCCCAAGGTAAAAAGAAAATGTTTTTTTCTTTACCTTGGGTATGGCAACACCGATACAAAATGGAGGGTAAAAAATTTTCGAAACTGCAATTTCAGGGATGCAAGCAACAGTAAATAAGAAAACATGAAAAGGAACCCAGATCTTAGAAAGATTGGACACATTCTGAAAATGAATAGGCAAAAGATATGCCACAAAAAATAAAGACTTTGAAGGTGACAAGTATAAGAAAGAAAATTCTTTCATGATGCTCTGTCATCAAATACATTGCAATACGACAAATACAAATATGCATTTTCAATAGAAAATCTTTCAAAGCATAAGAATAACGTCCAAGATGTCCTTGTGACGTAAAAATCCCAAAGAATAGGAAAGTTACAAAACTGACTAAAAATGTACAACACAAAATGCTCTCTCATCAAATATTGTATGAATAACTACAAACGCTGAAGACGCTATTATTCCAGAAGCCAATCATTCTAAAAGATGATATAAAATAAATCCAGACTAAAAGACAAAATGAAACTAACCATGAAAGAAAAGGACGTGACCATGAAGGTATCCATCAAGAGTGCCACCATGATACAAAGACTACCTATCACTTCCCCTGAAGCTAGGTCGGGCCGCAGGAGACGGGAGGGAGGGGAGGAGGGGGGGAGGGGAGAGTTGAGAGGACAGAGGTTGGTGGAGGAGGAGGAGGAGGAGGAGGAGGGGACCATTCACTGCTGACAAGAGGCCAAAAGTAATGACAGTTGAGAGCCCCAGGAGAAAAGCTGGTAAAATAAGGGGGAAGCCAGAAAGGGGAGGGAAGGAAGGACGAACAGGGGGAGGAAGGAGTGTATGAGGGGAGTGGGGGAGGGAATGATCCCGTGAAGGTAGTGATGACAGGATAGTGAACGTGTGTGAAGGATTAGCTGTTGGGGGATAGGGGTGATTTACGAGAAGGATGAGGCACACAAAAGGGAGGAGGAAATGAGAAACCAGGATTACCTAGAATATATAAAAAGGAAAATGTTTGGCTCCAGACACAGCGAAACAGATGATAAATACGAGGTAGGACAACAGCCGTGAAATCTTTTCGTACCACAAACAAAGCTAAGGTAAAAACTGTCCTGGTTATTAAACGTGTGTTCGTCCGACAAAGTGAACACGCGGCAATGGATGAAAATGCAAAGCGTTTACTTTTGATGAGGCTTTTATTATTAGAGACATCCAGGTTAGCGTCGTGATCATTCTGCTGGGAATGAAAACGAGAGATGAAAAGGTATAAAAATGCCCCAATACCTCAAGTGAACTTGATTCGCATATGGATTAATCCAAAAGGAAAAGGAAAACAACAAAAGATAAAAAAAAATAGAATAGGAACAAAAAGTTTACAATGTAGAAAATAAAATCAAGAAATGGGGTGAGCTAGATCAATCAGTTACTCCAACGCTTTCAACAAAGACAAAAGAGCGATTAGGAGAGAGAGAGAGAGAGAGAGAGAGAGAGAGAGAGAGAGAGAGAGAGAGAGAGAGAGAGTAAAAATATATTCTATAACATCTCTCATCCCATGGAAACAATGCTTAGGAAGAACAGTCAATACGCGTCATCCGACAGCGTCAGCGTGACGCCAGGTTATTATCAAAAATTAATCAATCAAGTGGCGTCAGTCGCAGAATTCATCGAGTGACATTTACCTTCATCGACAGCGCCATTAATAAATACAACAGTCGCGCAATAATGTCTCATTTGCAATACAAATGAAAAGTACAAAGAAAAGTTAACGAAAGGTAAACCAAAAATTCCAAACAAGATCCATGGCAATAAAACAAGGGAATGAAAAAAAAAGTAACAGAAAAATAGATAAAGAAAAAACAAAAAAAAGATGAATCTAGTTCAAAGAAAAAAGCATGGGGGAGGGGGGAAGGGGATAGAAGGCTGGGAGGTAGGAAGGGAATGGGGAGGTTCTGTGAAAAGAGAACGTTAGAAATGTGTATGTGTGCCTGTGTGAATTATATATATATATATATATATATATATATATATATATATATATATATATATATATATATATATATATATATAAATATATATATATATATATATATATATATATATATATATATATATATATATATATATACTGTATATATATATATATATACTCAGAGAGAGAGAGAGAGAGAGAGAGAGAGAGAGAGAGAGAGAGAGAGAGAGAGAGAGAGAGAGAGAGAAAACGTAAACCGATGGGATGGAGGGGCAGAGAGATGGTGGGATTTACCTTCAGATTTATGGGAAGGCTGTGATAGAAATAGGTGGTGGAAAAAGCTAGAGAAGGGATTAGTTAGTGGGAGAGGGTGGGGGGGGGAGATAAATCTAGAATATATGGGCCGATTATGAGAAAAAAGCACATGACTTCTTGAGTGAATCAAACACTAAAGCTAGTTTCTTTATTTATCCTTTCTTCCCTTCAAACGGAAGTCGCTAAGAAGGTTTCTTTTATTCTTCGACAAAATCAGCAATATCATCAGGAGCTTTCAGAGATCATAAACCTCTCCTAAGGCTGAGCAATCCAACTTATCGGAAGGTCCCTTCTCCCCAAAAAGTCCCATTCCTACCTCTCCCAAAAGTCAATCCCGTATTGCCATTTTCAAGGCCAACGGTTGCAAAATTTCAATCCACTCAACTTTTGAAGTAATCTTTCAGGAAAACAGAGAAAAACAAACGGAGCAAAATACTACTACTTGAATAATAATAATAATAATAATAATAATAATAATAATAATAATAATAATAATAATAATAATAATAATGTTCATTTTGACCAACTCTCCATGAGTAAAATATAAAAACTCGTCAGGCGAATAAATTTTCATCGGTGCGAATACAAAATATGGCTTCCTTTAAGGAGAGATATCAAGTCTCATAAACTCGTAAGGACACCAAACAAGTGTCTATAATGTGTAAATGTGTTTTGACAGACCGAAACATCAGAAATGAAACACAGACTCAAGATGTAAATTGAACATTTGTAGGACAGAAAAATCTTAAAACTTGGTTATTCTTAAAAGCGACTCACTTTCTTTTTAAGAATACTAGGGTTTAATTGAATCGTAAATAAACGCAATGAACTACAGTAAATTACGAGGAGAATTGAAGAACGATATGAAACTTATATTCATTAGAAATTCACTGAACATGAAAAAAAATATGAAAGAGTTTTTGTCTAAATTAACTCTCACACTTTGAACCACAATATGAAATCAGTCGACGCCCTAACTGATTAACAGAGGCCAACAATTGGATAAAAAACAATAGCATTTGCAAGTGCTGTCTTACTCTTTCGGAGAAACTAGCAATAGAATTTCAAGAGTTGATGCCAATATTTCACATTGTATATTAAAAAGGAAAAATTCAAGAGGTAAACAAAATTGCTCACGTTGACAAATTCCTAATACCACACCGAATTAGAATTATTTTCCTAAAATCTAGTTACATTTAAAAAGTCCTGCATGAAAAGGAAAAAAATCCTAGCCAGCATAAGAAAAAAATAGAATTTACTATAAGGAAATTTCATAAGCAAGCGATAAGGGAAAGCTAAATATTGAGGTGCACCATTACAGGACCATTACCGGAACGCCTTGAGGGACGATATAATCAACAACCTGAGAAGTCAGCACAGTGGCAGACAACATTATGAAGAGGCTCACTTCACCACGACACATGAATAAGAATATCCCATAGGGAATAGAATTGAAACTACAAAACAATGACCCTTGCCCTACTTTGAAAAAAATGACTGATTTAAGACAATAAAAAAGGTATGTTGCGTTAAAAATTAAAAATATTTATTTACAAATCAAAGAAAAGCGTATAACCTCGCCCATAAAGGATTCTAAATTTGCGAGGTTACGGTGGGATTAAAATTCTAAAATGCCAAAATATAAAGTAAAAAAAAAAACGAAAAAAAAAAAAATACTTTTGAAAGCTAAGATCATCAATACAAGATCCTGGTGGATTAGATCCATTATCTGTTGTTCTCTTAATATAATTGTTCTCAAGTATTTCTATTAATATAAAATATATGATATTACCAAGCACCAAAACAAGACCTATTACCCATATCTAAGTGCTATATTAAAGAAAAAAATAGATGAATAAGCTAGTTTAAAACTTCCACACTACAGTAAGTAAAATTTTGAAGGAACTGGAGGTTATTCCTCAATTGGACGTTCAAAGATAATTCAATATCCAAGTATACTAACTCATAACAGGAACTATCTATATCAAAGGCCAAAATTTTGTTAAACAAAAAAGGGAATAATTCATAAAAACTTTCCGAAACTTGACAAAAATGGGCAAACATTAGCAAATCATATTAAAACAGACTCATGTTTTAAGATAATACATACATAGCACAGGAATGAATGCAAACAGACAATTGAATATAATAGGAAAAACAAGACAACAACGTAAACTTTAATGTAAAAGACAATGAAACCAACGTGACAAATAAACAAAATAAACAAAAGACGAAAAACAACCACTAAATAAATATGATAACTTACTAATACATCTAAAGTACTTAAAGGAAAAAAATAAATAAAGATCACAGCATCCTCTCTCTCTCTCTCTCTCTCTCTCTCTCTCTCTCTCTCTCTCGTTACGTCAGAATACAAAACAAGTAACCAGAAATAAAAGAAACGAGCGACCACAAGGTAAAAAAAAAAAAAACGAATGGTGGGAGTGGGTTAAAAGAAAAAAAAAAAGCTAGAGGCATACCAAGAGACATACGTCAGCTTAAAACAAAAGCCACAATGAAGGGGAGATGAAAGAGTGTAGAATAAATAGAAAGGAACAAAATATTCATGCCAACGCATGATGAATGCGCTGAGCGTTTATGCGAGTGCCAGCACCAGGACCGCATGGGATGTTAAGAGTATTGGTACCTCCCACCAAAAAAAAAAAAAAAAGAAAAAAAAAAAAAAATTGAATGGCATGTTTAGATGCCTGATTATTTTCTTTTTAATTTTGTTGTTGTTTTAAGGATTTTACATTAGATGTAATGATATATCAGGCATGAAAAAAACCTTTATATATATATATATATATATATATATATATATATATATATATATATATATATATATATATATATATATCTATATATATATATATATATATATATATCTATATATATATATATATATATATATACATAGATATATATATATATATATATCTATATATATATATATATATCTATCTATCTATATATATATATATATATATAATGTGTGTGTGTGTGTGTGTGTAACTATCTTTTCATTTAGGGATTCCCCCAAAAGGCTAGAATCTTCCGGCTTGCAACAAGACTCTTGGGATGAGGTTGATAGGCCTATGACCTTTCATTGATCCTAGCGGATGATAGCGTCAATAAATCTGGGTTGATTGATGGGAGGCAGGCATGATTACTGTCACGGACTTTGATAGTGTAGGTCCAGTTCTCCAATAGAGACCTGTTAGCCTGCAATACTGAAACCAACTACTGTATCAAATATGATGTCAAGTTGAGCACGAGTCTATTTCTGCTATCAAATTATATCCGAAATCAACTGACACATCGCCTTATTATTATCACTAGGAGGATGCTATAAGCCCAAGCACTCAAACAGGGTAAATAACTCAGTTTGGAAAGGAAATAAGGAAACAGACCGAACAGTGTGGTTGAGGGTACCCTCAAGCAAGAGAACTTTCACCCATGACAGTGGAAGACCATGGTACAAAGGTTATGCACTACTCAGGTCAAGAGAGCAATGGTTTGATTTTGGAATGTCTTTCTAGAAGAGCTGCTTACCAGGGCTAGAATCTCTTCTACCCTTACCAAGTGGAAAGTAGCCACTGAACAATAAAGTGCAGTAGTTAACCCATTGAGCCTCAAGTATGTTTCGGTTATCTTAGTGTTGTCAGGTGTATGAGGAAAGATGTGTAAAGAATCGGCCAGACTATTTGGTGTATGTTTAGGCAAAGGAAAACAAGAGTCGTAACCAGAGAGTGGTCCAATCAAGTACTGTCTGGCCAGTCAAAGGACCCAATAACTCTTTAGTGATAGTATCTCAACGGGTGTCTATTGCCTTGGCCAACTTACTACCTACGACGGAAACACAATTAAAGCAGACCGTTATTACAAGAGGTTATTGCGGCAAAAAAAATAAGGGACCCACGTACACAGTTACATATTGCACCATGCAGCTTTTTCCTAACAAGGAAGTGACTCAAGATATAATTCTCGTGGTCTTGGGAATTCGTTAGGTAATGTGGTTCCTATTCGGGCTGCGATATATAACAGTCGACTTACCACCAGATACATAATTCAATTTAGGGGCAACAGGCTCACAATCTGCTTTCAAGAAACAGGCCCAAAGAAGCTTCTCCCCGTGGGATCAGATTCAGATCTTTCTCCGATGAAACGATGCCGTTAAACTGATAAGTGTGATAGAAGAATTTACTCGCCATTCTAGTGACAGGAGGAAAAATGAATTATTAAAGATATCTTCCCAAAATTTATATACATGAATATCCGCCACAACTAACAAAAAAACTATAGCAACAACAACGGTTTAAGAGATATTAATGTCAACAACCATGTTAATTTCTAAACAGCAAGCAATTACTAAAGCCATGTCACAAGAGTAAATAACATAATAAACGAGATCCACTGAACATACAGTAAATAAAATAATTAATAGTTATAATCAAGCCGTCCTCACTTTACCACAGTAAACCGCTTTGGTGAGTGAACATTGCACCGTTACCTCTGCTCTTGTGCAATGATAAAATGAAAACTACTCAACAATAGCCGGTTTAACTCTCTCTCTCTCTCTCTCTCTCTCTCTCTCTCTCTCCTCTCTCTCTCTCTCTCTCTCTCTCTCTCTCTCGTTTACCTAAAACTTGCAAATGAAAAACAAATATAATCTTGATTATAATGTATATACGGGTGTGGAGGTAAATAAAACACACACACACAACACACACACAAACACACACACACACACACACACATATATATATATATATATATATATATATATATATATATATATATATATATATATATATATAATGTGGTATGTAAGCTATGGATGAAGATGAGAGGTATAAGTAGTATAATAGGAAGTTGTAAATTTCCAGGATGGGGTTAGAACCCACAATGTATAAAATAAGTCCCTTATAATGTATATGAGTGGGGTGAATATAATGTATATGAATCTGGCGCATGTAAATACAATATAAGTAAACATAATTGCTATAAATAAAAGAGTTATGTATGCAAATAAAAATTGTAAGCATGTGAAAATATAACGGTGCTTATAAATGCATATATAAGGTACGTATCCTGTATGTAAATGAAGGACGTGTACAGTAGGCGTTAGCACCGTAAGTGTGCAAGGTCCATCCAGCACTTGCACCCCAAGACCATCGGGGGAGAAACCCGTCGAGCAGAACATCGACACGACAGGCGAAAAGGATTAATGGAAAAGACACATTTCATCACAATGGATCTTGTTACTATGACAACCAGGCCTCTGGTCGTTAGTCAACAGGGCAGCAACAATATCTACAGCTGTACTAGTCCATTGGAAGAACAATCGATCACCAAGAAATGGGCTGCGTGACCCGAGGTGGACTTTGTTAATAAGAGACCCAAACAGGCTGTTGCTTGTGGGTGGTAAAAATTGGTCTCAATCGTTATTAACATATATTCAATCATTCAATAAAGTAACATAAAAGAACCAAGTGAATTGGAATGATTAATTCTCCTCTTACATGTAAAACTAGAACGTCAACTGAGAAAATACATAATCTGCTAAGATTAAAAGAAAATTCTGCGTTAGCATTTCCGATAAGCTAAACGAGATCTCATACATAGCCAGTCGTAAGAAAAAAAAATAAAAGCAGAAATCATCAATAAAAAAAATTAATAGAGAAATTGTTATATTCTGAACTAATGGTCAATCATGACAGGCTTAACAAATTAATTGCAATGGGTTAATCAAATGCTGGCAAACACTTCACTAGTTCCTGTTTTTCACTTACAAGTGCCACTTCTAAACCACCTCTTCACTTGTGTGAAGAGCACCTTGGCTGGCTGTTACTTCAACTGGCATTCCACTGATGCAAACACAGTCATAATTCAATGTAACAAGTGATTCTAACGGGAATTTCCCCCAGCTTAAATTCCTATTCTTCATAATAACATATATTCCACTAGGAACAATACATGTGTGCTATATATTCTCACATGTCTTTACTTATAACCACAAATTTACTTTAGATTACAGTGACTTCACCGCAAATAACAGAACCATCACAGCACTAAATCTATTCTTCATAAGCGGTTATCAATAACAAGAAGAGGTTATCAATAACATACTCCAGCTTCTAACTCACAACCCGGATCGTATTTGCCTCTCACCGGAAAGTATTTATTTATAACTGCCATGGTTGGCAACTAAGGAAAAGAAACCAAATTTACAATATTCTTTTTTCAAGAAATGAGACACTACAAAAATGCCAATTCATAATATTTAAAAATACTTGCAAATTTGAACTAAGAAAATATTTTTATACAAAATCATCTGATCTAAAAAAAAAAAAAAAATTTAGACTTAGCATCACTAGAATGGATTACACAGCAATTTATATGTTGGTTTAATATTGTCGGTGTCTTTTAACTAGGTCCAAAATAATCTTTATTTAGCAATTCACATAGGCCTATACAATTGATACAGTACATCATGTAGCTAGATTTTTTTTTCAAGTATTCTGAGTAAGAGGTGTCTTTACGTTAAGTATCAAATAAAGGGAACTATTAAAAAAATCCATGTCAAGTAAAATTATGTTATGTGTAACTTTATTTCATACGATTTATCTTTTGTTTATAAACCTAATATTCTATTCCCTTTCCTGTTTATGACTCCATGGCCCAAAGAATGCAGCAATTTAAACATCTGCATAAATACACCAGTCCAAGAAGGAGAGAGAGAGAGAGAGAGAGAGAGAGAGAGAGAGAGAGAGAGATCTGGCTTAATATCGACTATTGAAGTAGAAAATCCGTTCAAATATCTTAACATGATTTTTTTTAATATATTATTCTATAATAATAAATGATGCCATTACACTTTCCGCAAATGACACGAGTTTTAACTTGAATTTCATTAAATCAATATGACAAGTAATATACCAGTGACTAACAAATAAAAGAAAAAACACGAAAGCAAAAGAACAACTTCCAACGGCATTTTCCATTATCAAATTCTTTCTTTTCCCTCTGCCCTTGTTCCTTATAAGAAGGGAAGGCACTGCATGGCTGGGAAATATGAACTTTATGGCTTAGTAACCTAAAGCTTAAGATGGTGTGATTATGTCTCATAATTCAGCCTCAGGACACCACTGGCTTGAAGAGGATCAGTTTCGTTATATAGTGGCTTCGTCCTGATACCAAAGCTATATGGTTTTAAGACCACCTAAAGGTTACCTGCCTCGCGCGACCCACTCTCTCAAGAGCAAACGACCGCCCGTCTTCCCTTATCTAAAGCTCTGCGTACGAAGACATTCCTTAATTTAGAAGAAAGAAAAGGGCAAAGAAGGCCAGATCTAACAAATGATTTTCACACTTCACAACATTCAAGAACATTAATTTAATTTACAAAATTATGAAGATGGTCTATATAAAAGGAGTAAGAATTCTTCACATTACAAAAGAAAATATTTAAATGTATCTACACAAAAAAAAAAAAAAAGTCAACGAAATACCGTTGGTACTCCCTAAGCATAAATTCAGTAGGGTTTAGAACAGCATCAAATTGAACATCCCATTAAGAATTGTTATTCTTAACAGCTATATACATTAACAATAAGAGAAAAAGCACCTCAGCAAAGGCTATAAATCTCACCTAGCCCAGCATGAGAGCCACGCGAAAGCTTAGCAGTGCAACGGGTGCATTATGCTCCCCCATATGGACCATAAAATTAAGAAAATCGACCATAAATCACTTTTAATGTTCGCTGTGACAACAATGTGCCGCCTTTAAAATTACATTAGCCTTAAGAAGTGGTTCCACCACGTGTCAATGATTATTCATACAGAGTAGATTTGCGCATAAAGACCGTCTGCGTGTCTTAAGAATTTTCTGCATGCGTTAAATTCTTCGCGAATATACGGGCAGATTCGATACCATACATAATGTGAAATTAGCGTGCATAGAAGTTAGGGAAACTATTACGTTCAAAGAAATAACTAAAGAACTTGAAAGATATTTCAGAACACGGTTATTTATCATCGGTTGAGTCACGCACAGTATACTTCCATCTTCATCTTCGAGAAAGAGAGAGAGAGAGTAATAATAATAATAATAAGAGAGAGAGAGAGATTGTGTGCTTGTTATGTAGCAACAAAGCATAATAAAATCGTTTTTTTTTTTATATATTCTCTCAGCTAAAGAAATAGTAGAGAAGAACAAAGGATCTTACTTATCATTTTTCTTCAACTTTTTGTTCACATCTAAAGAAAGAGAAAGTCTCTTCCATAGAGTCGAAAACCATAAAATGGTCCTTTACAAGGAAATTCCAATTTGTGCCTCCGGTGTCCTATTAGAATTTTTGCCGCCTGTTTTAATATCGCAACCTAATGCTTAGCCCCTAACCCCGTCCCAAGCCCGGTCCCGACGGCCTTCAGACCCTTGGCCACAGGAACTTTGGCCATTCTGCTTCCAGCGCCACAGCTCACCAAGCCACCAAACTTCCCAACTTCCGAGCTATATTTGGCCATACTCTTTCATTATTACTTTTACAGGACTGCCTTCTTGCAGCGGCGGTTATTTTCCGGGTGTGGGCGCCTGTGTGTTTGTCGGAGCAACAACAAAATTGTCAAAATGCCTGGGGTTAAACCCTCTCTCTCTCTCTCTCTCTCTCTCTCTCTCTCTCTCTCCTCTCTCTCTCTCTCTCTCTCTCTCTCTCTCTCTCCCCAACATACCTAATCACACAAATACAGAATGCATACATACATACTGTATATATATATATATATATATATATATATATATATATATATATATATATATATATATACAGTATATATATATATATATATATATATATATACACACATACATATATATATATATATATATATATATATACATAATATATACGCACACAAAACAAGTTACATTTTGGCACTTAATAAAAATAAAAATAAATTATTTTTGGTACCTTAGCCGATGATGCTTAATAAGCAATAGTAAACGGTACCTGAAACAATAAAAAATGAGACTGTTCTCATGTGAATATTTTTGGAAGAAATCCTTTGAGTCATCTGCCAGTCCCACTTAAATCAAAAGGAAACATCAACGTCTCGTTTCACTTTTTGCTGTTCTATCCCTCCATCAATCCATTCTAACATTCTCTCTCCCTCTCTCTCTCTCTCTCTCTCTCTCTCTCTCTCTCTCTCTCTCTCTCACAGAGACGGTCGACAATGCGGCACAAACTGATCAGATTTTCCAGAAGAGCAGAGGCCGAAGAGGGCTTATCCACCAAGGAGGGGGCGAAGACGGCTAAGAGAGAGAGAGAGAGAGAGAGAGAGAGAGAGAGAGAGAGAGAGAGAGAGAGAGAGATGGTTTATGACCTGGTTCTAAGGGGTAAAACTATCCATGATTTTATCTTTTTCTTAGCCATACAATATCATCAAATCTACATTTCCTATTATAATTTCTTTTATCAACACTGTGCTGATAAAAGAAACAAACAGAGCAAAAATATTACTACTTAAATAATAATAATAATAATAATAATAATAATAATAATAATAATAAAAGCAATGTGCTGATAAAAATACATATACATTATATGAACATATATAGATAGATGGATAGATAGATAACAAGCAATTCTTGTTTTGACAGTTAAGTATGACTACACAGTAACCAAAACCCCACACTTCTAAGAAAAACCCTAAATTTGAGAAAATTTTCTTTTTCTCTTAAGGTTTATTCCTGAGATTCCAACGTCAATCAAACAGGATTGTCGTTCCCAACTGCACCTGTTTCTATTATCCCCTGAGCAGTATCTCAGCCACACCACACTTTTATCTTTGACCTTTTTCCATCATAATTTACGGCATCTCTCTCTCTCTCTCTCTCTCTCTCTCTCTCTCTCTCTCTCTCTCTCTCTCTCTCTCTCTCTCTCCTAGTTTAGTTTGTCCATGATACTTGCCTCTTTATAAATTCTTCTTTCTGACTTCTATGCTTACCATGTGCCCATCATAGACATATTTCTCTCTCTCTCTCTCTCTCTCTCTCTCTCTCTCTCTCTCTCTCTCTCTCTCTCTCTCTCTCTCTCTCTCATTCTATGTTTCCAATCCCCAATTAAACATGGTTTACTGAGCAAGGAAAAAACAATCCAATGCTCCGATAAGCCCCTGTGGTATGAAGAAAAAAATGCTATCGGCCTACACAATTGGTAACATTATATCTGGCCGTTTCATCTCACGAAAAACATCTCCCATTTATCTTCTTCATCTCCTGCACTTGTCTGAGCCTTCACGGTCACAAATATCACTACCTTTTTTTTTAATGACATTCCATACAAGAAAGTTCAATTTCCTCATCATAGAAAGAATTTCTTTTCTCTAGTAAGGATTTTCTTATGATATGGGGTAATTGATAAGAGGTTTCATTTTTACTATCGTTATAACACCAAGCAGAAGAACCTATGAGAGAAGAAAAAGCTTTTTTATATCTAATAAAAAATAATTTTCTTTAATTTTTAGCAGTTAAAAATTTTTGGTGATATTTAAAGAAATCAAAATAATATGGTTTGAGTAATAGTCTCAAAGTTTGTTTTTTCCCTAAGGGGCGGCCAAAAAAAAAAAAAAAAAAAACTATGCGAGACTATATACTCAAACCATGTTATTTTGATTTCTTTAAAGGTCAATCAAAAATTGTTAATTAATAAAAATAAACAGGAAATACAAACTATTGAAATTAAGTAGTCTATAATAACTGGCAAGAAATTAAGAAACTGTACTTTCATGACAATAGGATTATTCTATGAATTAATCTAACAACCTAAATTAAAATCCAAATTTATGGTAATGTGGAAATTTCAGATTACGTTAGTAACGTAAACTTTCCATGAAGAAAATAAACTACTTCAAACATCACACTAAAAGCCCGACGACAGAGAACAAAACCAGAAGAGCAGCTGAAGTTATAAAAACTGAAGTAAACGATCATTCGTAGTAAAATGAATTGCCACCTGTAGTAATAAACGTAGTATCCAAAGTAGTAAAATGGCGTGCTAAACATTTCATCGGATGATGAACGACCCTAAACACAACGGAACAGCTGCAGCATGACCTACGATTACTTGCCACGCAATACCCACTTTCATTTAAAAAGACCTCCCCTATTCGTGGCATCCTCGACAGCTGGTTTTCATTTACAAGATGCAACGTCCAACTCGACTCTCGTGTTGTGGAAAATATGAAACGACCTTTTTTTCTTACCCTTTTTCCATCTTCAACACGTTTCTACACCACAGGTGCATGCAGCGACCAAGGATTATGTATACTTGTACACAACAAATGGAAGCACAGTAGTATTTCTAATTCATAAAAAGTTTCCAAAATATGTCATATATAAGTACAGGAGTCCTTGGCGCACCTCGTTCTGCAGAAGTGCACTCAGTCACACCCTTACTTTGCAGCGAGTAACCAAACAGATAGAGTAAGCCTGTAGGGAGAGATGGCAGACGTGGTGGACGGGGCTAAGACAGAACTCGCCAAGCAGTAAGGGTGTGACTGGATGCACTTCTTCAGAGAGAGGTGTACCTGAAATTCCTGTGTCCAACTGAACACTCGTAAATGCACGATTCATGTATAAACACTATAACTCGCGTGCACACAAATACAGAAATCTTCGAAATGCTTTCATGTACTTTAGAATACAAAAGATGCAAATCGTTAATCATCACTTGACTTAAATTCGAGCCCCAGCACGCCCCGGCAGCACAGCTCTCAAAGACGTTCTTTGAACTACTTCAACAATCTCGACAACAACTTGTACAGCTAAGCATAAAACAACGACACAAGTCAAGCATTCAACTCGAATTAATTCAGAACGAGTTATCTCAGTAACAGAACACATCTTACAATCAACAAGTTACAATTATCTATCCACGTGTTGCTGCCATTACAAAGATCTCAAGAAAATCCCTCTCTCCTTATGATGGAAGTATACAAGAGCCAACATTTACCACAAATTAATTGACTTTAATTACATACACTATTATGATTCAGCAATGATGATGACCAATGAAGAGTGACTTGACCTTCCATTACTTCTCTTGTACAGTAGTTTATTCATTCAATATTTCCTTTCCTCGCTGGGCAATTTTTCCCTGTTGGAGCCCTTGGGTTTATAACATCCTCTTTTCCAACTAGGGTTGTAGCTTAGCTACTGATGATGATAATAATAATAATAATAATAATAATAATAATAATAATAATAATATGTGACGTCATACTCAAACATCAATCAACCAATAGAGTTTTTTCTGATAAACAAACGTATGAAAAAAATGCATAAACAACTTCCATAAACCAGTAACTACCCATCTTTCAGTTAAATGAAATCTTCAGCAATTTTAGATAAGTGCAGTAATTTCAACTTAGCTTATTTTACTGATCCATCTTATAAATAGCAGAGAACACATATTTAATATAAGTTAACTTCGTCATTAAAAAAAAAAAAGTCATTGATTAAACAGTTGTCAGTATTTCATTACATGAGATCATATCAATAAAACAATTAAAACGCTGAGTAGCACCAGAGTATAGAAGACGAAGTATTGTGGAAAAGTAATTTTCTTTGGTCTGTTTTTTTTTTTTTTGGGGGGGGGGGAAGAAATCTACAAGTAGGAGAGGAAGTCTAGAGGGGGAGGGGGATGAAAGGAAGAGGATAGGGAGAAGCTGAAGGCATAAAGATGATGTTGAAGAAGAAAATCTTATGCCAGCGATGGCAGCAACGGCGTCATTCCTCCCTATTAGAGGAGATCCTTCCTCCTTAAAACCTCCGCCTGGGCTTGTCACTCTCCATCAGGGCCTTCCAAAGTCCCACACTCGAGGGGATCCACGTCTCAGGATATCTCCTCTCCCCGATAGCAACACATCATTTCCACATGAAGGGAGGTAAGCCCCTTTTCTGCCTCTTCTTCCTCATCCTACTACTTCCTCCTCCTCCTCCTCCTCCTCCTCTTTCCGCCTAACACAAGAAGCTGGAGGAGGAATAAGAGAAGGGAGTGAGAAAATGAACATGAAACGGAACGGAAAGAAAAGAGATGGTCAAAAGACCCTTTTCTGCATCTTACTACTACTACTACTACTACTACTACTACTACTACTCTTTTTCTCTTTTTGTGTAACTGTAAAAGTTGGAAAAAAAAGGAAGAGGAAGAGAAAGAGGAGGAGGAAGATAGTACGGGAACGTAATAAGCCATAGAGACTAGAAACCGTAAAGAATCAAAGACGAAGTCAAGGAAGAAGTAGAGAACAATAAGAAATAAGCCTAAAAATCAAACCAAATTCATAATTAAAAACACGAAACTATTAAAAAGTCAAAGGATTCTTCTTAGGCCTCCATTAGACGCCCGAAAATATTTTCCTTATTTCTCTAAACTCCGAGAGAGAGAGAGAGAGAGAGAGAGAGAGAGAGAGAGAGAAGAAGAAGAAGAAGAAGAAGAAGAAGAAGAAGAAGCGCCATCTGTTTTCTTTTTTGAGGGGAGTTTGTGGAGATTTTTCCAATCTGGTGGCTGGCCACCATCCACTCTCCCCCGCCGATTCAATTCGATCCCTATTATTGGCATGCCTCAATGACTGTAAAAGGCCTCCCCACCCCCCATTACTTTCTTTAGATCTCAAGCTTTCTCTCTCCCTCTCTCCTAATTCACATTTACCTGATAGGAAATCAATTCAACGTCCCTAGTGAACCTTCAATACTTAGACCAAATTCATGTCAACTGTTAAGAAAAGTCTTCGGTGCCACAATTAGGAGAGCCAACAGTGAATGATACGGACTCTATTCAGTCTTTATTCAACAATGAATGCAATATCAATCCGAAGAAGTCTGTAAAATGAAGTGGATAAACAAATATAAAGATATTGTTTTTGGATACGGAAAATATCCAGGACGGAAAAGCCTACAGAACCTTCTAAGAAATACGTCTGAATCGACCTCGCATTAGTATCCAACTCTCTTGCTCCTAACACAAAGCCTGTCTCTTATAGTTTCATATATATTTCATTATTTGCGATAAGTGAAAAAAAAAAAAAAAAAAAAAAACAACTAAAATTAGCAGAATCCAAGAAGGGACTGAACAATCTTCAAAAATGGAAGAACCCAACTCCCCTTCTTCATCTCACAATACCTTTATCATTTAAGCGCTTGAATTTTCCCGCGCGAAAACCTCTTTAAAAAATGAAAGTTGAAACAACAAATAATTTTGAGAAGGGGAAAAAAGAGGGAAGGGAAAATAGAGGGAGGGAAAAAAAAGGGGAAGGTAAAGTCTAGACAGGGCGTCATTTGTATTCCGTACCATTCAGGGATTCCGTTTTCATTACTTCGCCCAGCCCACCTATAATCTTTAATTTACTTCAAGAAATCCTCCTTTTTTTAAGGGGCTTAGCTCTATGTTTTCTTTACTCCAGGAAAAAAAATAGGGCAGCCTCACCTTCCTGACACTAATGAGAACGTACGTGTGTATGTATGTATGTGTGTGTTTATGTACATGTGTGTGTGTAGAGGGAACCTCCACACATTATTTAGGGAATTAAATATATACTTATAAGAAACACATCATCATTCTAAGACAAAGGCAAAGTACTGTAATCGATGCAAAACATTCAGTAGACCCATAATTGAAATCCTAAAAATGCTAAATACAAATTGCAATTTAAATACAAATAAAATCAGACATCATCATTAACCTAAGTTTTTTAATAAATAAAAAAAAATACTGAAAATAAAGTCAAAACCAAAGTAGAGGAAAAATCTAAGGGAGGGTATCAAAGGAGTGGCTAACTAGATGAAGAGGTTATGCAACTATCAAATTTTATTTGGATAACACTGTGAAACCACTAAAAACAAATTCTTCAATACTAGAACCTAAAAAATCAAAAGATATACAATATATATATATATATATATACACATATATATATATACACATATATATATATATATATACATACATATATATATATATATATATATGTATATATATACATATATATATATGTATATATATATATATATATATACACACACACACGAATTAGTTATTCAAGAAAAAAATAGCGCAAATATAGCTAATTCTTCCAATCTTGTAAACGAAAACAACATTCAAATCTATTTTTGGTCTCAATATTCCTGATTTTCGCTCTCGTTCATTACACTCACCCTAACCCCCTCCCTAAAAGAAAAAAAAAAAATACCAAGCCCCCAGCACGCAGAAAGGACCAGGAGAGAAGAAATGACTGGGTCAGTAGCTACGCGACATAAATATTTGGAGAAATGCTAAGACGCTCCGAGAGGCGATTCTGTCATCTGCCATTAAGGTATTCGTTCATGCCACCGGAAGGGGACCCGAAGCCTAATCCGAAAATCCTTCATCTGCATTCTAGATTTCATAAAAGATTTCTCTCGTTTCCTGCTCACACCGTTCACGCAGAGAGAGAGAGAGAGAGAGAGAGAGAGAGAGAGAAAGAGAGAGAGAGAGAGAGAGAGAGAGAGAGTGATAAAACAATGATATCAGGAGTTAATTATTATTTTATTCTAAATTTAGTAAAAGATGACACTAAATATAATAAAATGTACATTTCATGAGTTTAGTTTAAAAGAAAATGCATTTACTGTATACATAACTACAGCATTAGTAAAACACACACGGAGAGAAAAGACGAAAGACTATAAGGGAAACTCACAAAATAAAACTAAAATATAAAGACGAGTCAACAATCATGACATTACTTGAAGGTTTACTCTTGGGACTCAGGCAATTCATAAAAGATACACCATTTACTAAAAAGAAAGATGCCATGCCAATTGATGAATATTCCAATGGATCGTACTTTAGAAAAAAGAAAATATCCTAAACGTCGGAGCCAGTCAAAATATTCCTTGTTCACGAAAATATAATAAAACCATATAGAAAAACAGCCTTTTGGAGAATGCTTGAGGAGGGAACGCTTAAATTTCAGTTAAGGACAGATTATATGTGCAAGGGTTCGTGGTGGCAGAAGCACAACTTGACCTAACAATAACAGAAACTCTCGATAGACAGACATGGATTTAAGGTAAACCCAGGGACTGCCATGCCAAAAAAACGGGTTACAAAGATGGGTTCAAAAGTACGCAAGCCATATCCGTACAAAACTAAGCATACTGAAAAAAATTACATAAAAAAAATCCATTCTTAAAGAAGACACGTAGTTCATTGAAGCCTAGTTTACCACGATAAAAATCTCCTGAGCAAAGATGAACATAAGACAAAGGGAGATGATAATACAAAAAGAGAAGGGAGAAGAAAACAAGATATGTGGAAAATTAAGCCACAATAAACAACCGGACTTTTCCCATTTTCTATGGAAACGACAAGACAAGAGATAAGAATTGTCAAAGGACACAATTTCCGAAACAACATTGCAGAGAGAGAGAGAGAGAGAGAGAGAGAGAGAGAGAGAGTTAACAAACTTGCACGAGTTACGATAAGGAAGAAAATCATAAGCGAAACAAAAATGAAGGTCGACACACTCGACAACAATATAATCTGAATCGCACAACAACTTGGGATGGCGGGACTCGGACAATAGAAAACGAGGTACAGTCGAGGAAATGATACCAAGGAAATTGGGTTCTCTCAGATGCGGAGTTCCTTGCGCGCTCACAATCTTTTATTTCTTTCCTCCTCAGGATGAGAAGTTGTTTTGATTCTTTCTGTTTCTTTATAAAGTTCACGGGATCACATCTTGGCGTCGTCTTTTCCTTTGTTGTTCTCTTGTCACAGGAAGAGTTTTAAGGTAGAGACCATTTCCAATATTTCAAATTGTCAAATATTCAAACTCGATATATTGATTAAGAATTTACCCTATGACCTTCGAGATATAATGAAAGAACAAAATCAAAGAAAATAAAGCATATAAATAAAAGTGAAACTTGTACGGCCAAAATAATAACGAAAGACTATGCATTGTAACGTACGTATCCTTATTAATTATCAAGTGGCAGACAGGTACAAGATGAAGGGGAGACTGAGAAAAATACATCCATACTCAAACAATTATAGAAAATACTCCATACCAAATACCTCGTTAACTTCACCCAGCTCGTCTTCATTTCTAAGCAGGGGCCAGCAAAAATCCAAACACAACGTACCTGAAAGACAAAATATTTGTCAATGTGGATAGAAAAATAAATTCCCTCCCTCTTTCTAAACACACACACACACACACACACACATATATATATATATATATATATGTATGTATGTATGTATGTGTGTGTGCGTGTGTGTGTGTGCGCGTGTGTGTGTGTGTGTGTGTGCACGCGCGAGCGTGTGTGTGCGTATACATATACATAACAACGCTAACAGAACAAGCACACGTCCTCGTCTCGTATATTCAAATAAAAGGCATAAATAATTATCATCAATGCATTAACATATTTTCATATCGACACAACAGCAAAAACGAATTCCGGGTTTGCATAAAATACTTAAGCTTTAGTTACTTTAAGATTCTGAAGGATTGTTTTCTGACCTTTTACAAGCAATGAGGTCTGTTTTTCTTGCTTTGAAATAGAGTATTTCTTGTTAAACCTCAAAATTTGATTTTGAACAAATCTTTAAAGACTCGATTTCAAAGAAATGTGGTGGGAAAATTATTAAGATAAAAGTAGCTTAAGACCATCTTCAACTACTTGTATTCTGTATAAATAAGCTCTTTACATCTATACTTAGGTTCCTGGTTTCTTGGATTTTAGAGTCGACCAACTTTTACAGGTGATTACTTTTAATCAAAGGCTTAGAAGATTCCAGACAATGTTTGATGGCCTAATACAGCCCGATTAAATTTTCTAACAGGTCGCGCGAAGTATATTATTGTATTTTTAGTATCTTACTCTTGAATTCATACAGTCGTATTACATATTTTAATGAATTCTGAAATAAAATAATTTTATAAATCTCAAAAATTTCTGAAATATGATTAATCTTATAATAAGTCTGATGTGTCAACAGCTGCCTCCTTACTAATGAGAGAGAGAGAGAGAGAGAGAGAGAGAGAGAGAGAGAGAGATGACCAAATTTCTCTCAAAGATTAATCAGGAGGAAATTCCATTAGGCAGAAGGGAGCAGCACCAAGAGTTTCTCACAAAGCCGGCTACATTTAGATGAGCTAATCAGCATCATCGACGCCCACCGCCCACCCCCCTTTCCCCTAATGCCAAGGCCCTATGAAATAAGGTACTTCTCGTCGCAAGTGTCCAGGAAACATTCCAAACATATCAAGCTACTATTAGAAAATCAAATTATTTTCATTCAAGGTCCTACCTGTAGGTTTAGTAAGAAAAAAAATGTTTTTTGAATCATCTGTCCTGAACGTGAATGAGAAAATGTATTCATTAAATTCGGAAGGGCAATATTTTTATTGAATTGAAATAACTGTAAATCATACTCATCTACTTAATATGAGAAAATATATTAGAAAAAGATACATTGGTACATACATTAAATATTCCAGGTTAAATAAATAGAATAATATCGGCGAGAGAGAGAGAGAGAGAGAGAGAGAGGGGGGGGGTCATTAGTGAGGTCGAAAGACCTAGGATGTGCAGTAGGCTTGTAGCGGGTCTCGCTTCTTATAATTGCATTTTCGTTAATTGGATTCCCCTCCCACACCCTCTTGCCCCCAATGCCTAATTATTTCACTAAGGCTGAACAAACCGCGCTAATGAATTACGTTAACACATAAATAATCACCATAAATAGAAACGCCACGGTTACAATTATTTATGAATCTCTCTCTCTCTCTCTCTCTCTCTCTCTCTCTCTCTCTCTCTCTCAAAAGATAAGGTTAACAAAAAATAATTGGGTAAAAAAAAATAAAATATATTGTAAATATTATAATACTCTATGCGTGTGTGCATGCGGGTGTGTTTTTCAAACGATGGCAAGAAGTAAAATAGACAGAAATGAAGATATTATCATCGGTCGCCTAACATCTGCCAGAAACTACAAGAGAATTCGTTCCAACAAGGCCACAAACTTTCCAAAGAACTTCAGCATTTCTGAGTTAGGTAAATGTAAAGGACAGACAGTTCACTACTGTGATCCTAGTAAACACACACACAGAGAGAGAGAGAGAGAGAGAGAGAGGAGAGAGACCCACACTATCTCTCCACCCTGATAAGGTTTTCCAAATAGATGACCACCCTGTAACTGACTCTTAACATAAGTCATCCAGGACGTCTTCCCTTTGTCATTATAACCTCCTTGCCACGTTCCTCCACCTTCTCTTATTAACTTCCCCTACCCCCTTTGAATGCCACATCTTGATTGGTTTATCAGGGTAATATTAAGCTCTGTGGGTTTCCTTCATGAGTTACTATTGGCTAATTCTCCACCTGTCAAGGTGAGTGTTTTCCAATAATGTCTGTGAATGGTTTATTAAACAGGTGTCGCCAATGCTGACTTCTTCAGGGATGTGCGGACAAGACCTTTGAAAGCATCCATCACTGGACACTGCTGTTATAAATGATTTCAAACAATAAACTAAGCGTCTATATTTTATATTTCAAAACTGTAGCTACAAACGACTTAGATTACTTATTTATCGGAGAGGATTAGGTCACGAAGAGGACAATAGAAATTAATTAAATCTCAACTTTAGTAATGCTTTGAATATATTTTTCATGAATCTGAACCAACTTACAAGCCACATAATGTTAAATCATAATTTCATAAACCTATATGATAATCTTCCATCCGGGATCAGACATAATTACATTCCTAATGTCCACACCTTAAGCACATCTTGCCTATAATTCCCATTTCTAATTAGTTTGATTGTTAAAAAAAATATTTAATCTTCATTTCATTTAAGACTTTACCGTTACAGTGTCCTCTTCTTAAAATTATTTAATTAGCTATAACGGAGTCCTGATATTACCTCCGCCAACGACGTTGGAAGGAGGTTATGACCCTCCCCCCCCCCCCCCCCCTTTGTTAGTTCGTGCATTTTTTTGTGAACAGCTTCCTGGCCACAATTTTAATTGAAGAGTAATGAAACTTTTAGGGGTTTACTGTTATTATTAAATTTTGGAAGGTCAAGGTCAAAGGTCAAGGTCACAGTTACGCAAAATGCCCAATTCACGTAATCAGCCATAAGTTTGGACATCGTTGTCACAGAGACTTCAATCTCTGTTCGTATTTGAGTGTATGAAAATCCAAGCCAATTAATACATGTTAAGGTCAAGGTCAAGCAAAAGGTCAAGAAATAAGCTGCTGCCGTGGAGGTCTGTGCTCTACTGAGTGCCCCTCTAGTAGTTTTCATGTTATTGTAAAGTCCATAGGAAAATGACACTCAGATATAAAATTGATAAAGTTTACCCATTTGAACATCTACGAATTTTATGTCTGAATCCATTATAAATGTGTATATGCATATATATATATATATATATACACATCTATATATATATATATATATATACATATATATATATACACATCTATATATATATATATATATATATAATTCGTTCTTCCACGTGATCACAGATCCATAGGAAAAATCCTTTAATAATAAATATTTCTGTCGCGCCACGGATTCGAACTTCTTCGCCAATAGAATTGAATGTATACATCAAGACTTTCTACGCAGTAACATTTATCAATAAGGGAATTTCCCTAGGAGTCTGTGATCCCGTGACAAAGCAAATTCAATAATAAAGAGTATTGGTGGCTTATTTGAAAACAAAAAATAAAACGATTGTTGGTGACAAAATTATATATATATATATATATATATATAGAGAGAGAGAGAGAGAGAGAGAGAGAGAGAGAGAGACCCATGTCCAGAATGTCCAATACCAAACCACAATTCAATTAGGTAGCCTAGCAAGAGAAAATATGAATATAGATGGCAAAATCCACGAATAAAAATATACCATAAAATGAGTGATCACTTTTAATAATAATGAAAAAAAAAATAAAACACAGTTAATCAATATGTATTTTACGACTTGAATGGAGACCTTTCACAATGGCCAAAGTGAGACAAATTTCACCGTCGAATTAAACTGCGCTTCAATTGTTTTTCTCAACGTACCCAGGAAATCCAACTTCCTCTTTTCCTGTGTTATTGCATTTTTCAATATGCCCCTAAATGATACGAGCCAATCTTTTATATCAACAGATGAAACTGAAACAATGTTAAAGGAAAAAAACAAAAACAAAAAAAATATGAAAACAGAGCGACACCATTCCGAATTTCACTTATTTCTTTGATGGCTGACAGACCTGCGACACCACCACCACCACCAACGCCGCC
Source organism: Palaemon carinicauda (assembly GCF_036898095.1). NCBI lineage: Eukaryota > Metazoa > Arthropoda > Malacostraca > Decapoda > Palaemonidae > Palaemon > Palaemon carinicauda. The sequence goes on along the minus strand of NC_090742.1, from coordinate 83,095,654 downwards.
CCATACTCAACATTGGACCATGTTAAGCGTACTAGACAGGCTTGCAAGTTTGTCGTTCTGTCCCATATTCTACAGTACATCTACCCACCTACAAACTCTCTCTCTCTCTCTCTCTCTCTCTCTCAGACAGGCTTGCAACTTTGTCGTTCTGTCCCATATTCTACAGTACATCTACCCACCTACAAACTCTCCTCTCTCTCTCTCTCTCTCTCTCTCTCTCTCTCTATCTCTCTCTCTCAGACAGGCTTGCAACTTTGTCGTTCTGTCCCATATTCTACAGTACATCTACCCACCTACAAACTCTCTCTCTCTCTCTCTCTCTCTCTCTCTCTCTCAGACAGGCTTGCAACTTTGTCGTTCTGTCCCATATTCTACAGTACATCTACCCACCTACAACACTCTCTCTCTCTCTCTCTCTCTCTCTCTCTCAGACAGGCTTGCAACTTTGTCGTTCTGTCCCTTATTCTACAGTACATCTACCCCACCTACAAACTCTCTCTCTCTCTCTCTCTCTCTCTCTCTCTCTCTCAGACAGGCTTGCAACTTTGTCGTTCTGTCCCATATTCTACAGTACATCTACCCACCTACAAACTCTCTCTCTCTCTCTCTCTCTCTCTCTCTCTCTCAGACAGGCTTCCAACTTTGTCGTTCTGTCCCTTATTCTACAGTACATCTACCCACCTACAATCTCTCTCTCTCTCTCTCTCTCTCTCTCTCTCTCTCAGACAGGCTTGCAACTTTGTCGTTCTGTCCCATATTCTACAGTACATCTACCCACCTACAAACTCTCTCTCTCTCTCTCTCTCTCTCTCTCTCAGACAGGCTTGCAACTTTGTCGTTCTGTCCCATATTCTACAGTACATCTACCCACCTACAAACTCTCTCTCTCTCTCTCCTCTCTCTCTCTCTCTCAGACAGGCTTGCAACTTTGTCGTTCTGTCCCATATTCTACAGTACATCTACCCACCTACAAACTCTCTCGCTCTCTCTCTCTCTCTCTCTCTCTCTCTCTCAGACAGGCTTGCAACTTTGTCGTTCTGTCCCATATTCTACAGTACATCTACCCACCTACAAACTCTCTCTCTCTCTCTCTCTCTCTCTCTCTCTCTGAGACAGGCTTGCAAGTTTGTCGTTCTGTCCCATATTCTACAGAACATCTACCCACCTACAACCTCTCTCTCTCTCTCTCTCTCTCTCTCTCTCTATATATATATATATATATATATCTTTATATATATATAATATATATATATATATATCTTTATATAATATATATTTATATATATATATAGATATATATATATATATCTTTATATATATATATATATATATATCTTTATATATATACATATATTACACACACACATTTTATATATATATATATATATATACATATATATATATATATATGTATATATATGTATATATATATATATATATATGTGTGTGTGAGTATAATCATAATTTTTAATGAGCCTCTGTGAGCAGTGCGTTCGGTTGTGAATTAAAAAATGAAACTACATCACACATAAGTGTTAATTCATAATATATCAGTACAATAAGAAACTTATATCAACATAAGCATTTGTGGCAGATCGACAAGGTTGTAGTCCATTCTACGCCAGATTCATATTTGCAGGACTTACTTTGAAACTGCTTAATTAATCTGGATGACGGAGAAAAGATTTCATGAAATTTGAATAAGTAATAATTACCATGAAATCCATATTGCACAAAATATCTAATTCGTTCATTTTTTCCTATTAGTCATTAATAAATTGGTAAGTTTAAAATAACGATCTAAAAGTGGACTAAAGCAAAGGCAAATACATTCCGCAAACTGTAAGTTATTTATGATCCCAAAAAGTAGCGCAATGGCAGGGATAAAACCCAACATAAAATAAGCCGTAATGTCGATTTCCCAATGCAATCTTCTAACTACTGGCTTATGTCGATACAGGAATTCGATAACCAACATCACAAGTGACGTAAAGATAAATATATAAAACAAGGTTTGGAATGACATCTAGGCCATAAACCTTTATCTCAAGCTACTTTCATTCTAGAAATTTTGTGAATATTAAAAATATATAACGGGAAAAAGTCCACTAAAATATTTTAAAATGGTTCTGAACGAGGATAAAAAAAATAAACACTCAATATATAAAACAGAAAGAAAACTGCACTTTTCATGTGATAGCCTATAAAAAAACTTTCTGCATAATAAACAGCTTGAAATCACTTCCATAAAGTAACGGAATCTGCTCCACCGGAAATACAGAACATTACGACTGCCTTATGCAATCAGTGCCCATACATACACTCGAACCATAGAACTCCAGCGAAAATGGAAAGTATTATTCTCAAGCTGTATTCCTAATCCTAATTGGTTATGCTTCATCAGGGCCATTTCAGAAATATGCAAAATGCTATCGTAAAACCTCCGGCCACTCCACTGCCGTCCGTTCCCTAATCGCTGGAACGGCCTACTGGAAACTGCCAGAGGGCGCTGGAAACAGCCGTCAACAATAAAAAACTGCCCACTCTTAGGTATTTTACGACGCATATCAGACGAAGTATCTATGTGTATAATAGCCCATAAAAAGTTAATCAAATGAAATACTGACAATAACACCAACAAAGGAGAAGCCCCGAGACTTAACGGCCCAAGCCTTTGGAAAAAGGGGTTTTCAGAGAGAGAGAGAGAGAGAGAGAGAGAGAGAGAGAGAGAGAGAGACGTGTATTACCCTTGGCATAAAAATTCAATAAAAATCTAATTTTCCTAATCGATAAAAAAGAAAGGGTTTACATTAGAAGTAGTTTAGTTATATAAGACTGAGTGTAATGGAGCGATGCCATTAAATACCAATCTCACAGGCAACGTTTTTTTCCAGAAAGGAAGTGTCCCACATGAATAAATGCAGGACTGTTTATAAAGTAATATGGTTTAAACGGGAGAAAATTACTACAAAGCTTCAAGAAAGTGACTTTCACTACACCTGGTTGCATCCTGGGACCTCTTGCCTCACAAATGCTGTGCGGAATAGCAATTGTGGCAAATTCGGGACCTTTTATCTTGGAAAAATGAATTTGCCCAGGTGAACCTTCATTAGTAAACTAGACCATGCCAAGGCTGTCTCTAGTATATTCCTAAATGATGATAAACGTGAAACAAACAAGAAGTTGTTACCATAAAATCATGATGATTAAGAAAGTTTGACCGATAAATTTTCTAGCTTTTTAAAATTTCATACTCTCACTTATACTTATATTTTCTGAATCAACTGTCAATCAGACCAATCATATTTAAATATACTTAAAATCAACAGATAATAGAATATTCGTAGACTAACAGAAATTAAAAGAACTACATTTTGAAAGGAATATAGCATTATTCATCAGTCCACTAAAATACATAATAGTAAACTAAAGTTAAATAAATACAATGCTAAAATAATGAATAGCTTGATTTTTAAGACAAAGAACATTATCGGCGTTTTTTCTATTTTGTTCATTGTAATATATCCACAGTAAATGAGTACGAAAATTATGTTGAATACAAAATAGTCTTTTTGTTTCTTGAAGGAAAAAAATAATAAAAATGACAATATGGATGGTGGTAAAGGAAGTAATAGGAGTAGCAGACAATAAAAGTATAATGAAAAGTAATCAACTAAGTGTTTAAAATTATTTTACTTTTGAACGTTACTGAGCTCAAAATATAGGCTATATCATACGTATAAATATATGACTACCGAACCTTATACGTATATATTCTTAAAATACAAAGATGAAACTAACCTGCATTGTCATGATGGCCAATACAATACAAGGAAATGTGTACTTTCAAAAGGGAGAAACTGTACAAGTAAAGATTTATGATAATTTGAAATTCTCTCTCTCTCTCTCTCTCTCTCTCTCTCTCTCATATATAAATATATATATATCTGTATATATACAGTATATAAATATACAGTATATATATATATATATATATATATTACAAAAGGGAGAAACTGTACAAGTAATTATTTATGACAACTTTTAAAATTTTTTCTCTCTCTCTCTCTCTCTCTCTCTCTCTCTATATATATATATATATATATATGTATATATATACATACATATATATATACATATATATATATATATATATATATAGTCGCATAAAACATCTAATACATCAAATAGTTATGAAAATGAATTTAACTTAGTCTCTATTGAACGATATGGCTATTCCTTACTGTCCATAAAATTTTTGGAGGAATTTTTAATCTGCCCAGCCCTTTATATGGTCTACTAAAAAGAAGTGCAATGACAGTAAGAGCAGATTTCATTTAGCGTCGCTACAACACTTTGTTTAATTCTTTTCGTTAAGGTTTATTTATTTCGCTAAAATTTCCTAAGTGAAAAAAGTGACGTCAAGGGCAACATTACTATGATATCTATTTCACAAGATAATTACAATGTCCAGACAATTACAGAGTGTACATATTTAATCATTAAAGGAAACTAATGTAACTGAGAGAGAGAGAGAGAGAGAGAGAGAGAGAGAGAGAGAGAGATGATCCTTGTAAAACGGAATTCCAAGTAAATAAGGAAACGGGTGTATCATTCGTGAAATTCAAGAGACGGGGAGAGGGTAAGGGGGGGGGGGGAGAGAGAGAGAGAGCACACTTAGATGCTACCCGCATCACCCCAACAAACCAACCGAGATTTCCACTTCGGAGAAAACCACCTTTTGGGGGTTACACACCAGGGGTCTTCCTACAGCAATTTGAGTGGCCCACAGACATTCAGATTCCTAGGTTCATACACTCCTTAACTGGATATAAGATTATATCAATACACTAAAAATTCTAAAAAAAAAAAAGAAAAAAAAAGATAAACTCGGAGCTCATTTGTCACGGGTTCTCTCCTTTTTGTTTCTCTTCTCCTATCCTTAATTTTCCTTTATTTCTTCCCTTGCTTCTAAAATATTATATGAAAAAAATTACAGAAAACCAAGACCTCATTTGTAAATGGGTCTGCCCATTATGTTTCTGTTTCTTCTATCATTCATATTTCTTCCCTTGCTTCTAAAATATCACTCACCCACTCACTTGACTATTCTATTTAATGAGATAAAAATGTCTGAATGTAGACTCAGGAGTAATTGTTTACTTAGCTATGGCAGAATCTACGGGACTTTCGATGATTCTCTCAGTTGCAGAGGCTAGATTCTAGAAGGTCAAAATCGACAAAAACAATATTAAAATAATTTCAAGGGAAAAAAAAATCGGATACAGACTTAGGAAAGAGGGACTATTGTTGTATCTCAGAAGGAAGAACAGACTTACAAAATGACACAAATAAAAAAATGCTAAGAAAGAATTTATCAAAATTGATGATATTGAAAAGTTATAATGCAAATACACAGGAAAAAAAATTGTAATGTGGTGATGTTTTACCTAACCCGATGAGCCAACAAACCTGCACGAAAATCACGTTGAAACGATTATGTTCTGGATATACCATCAGGAAAAGACTTCTCATAATCAATAATTCAACAAAGAAATAAAAAAAAAACACACAAGAATCTTTTACGAAGCAATATTGACAGAAAGAAGTACCTGTTCCATAAAACACACAAATGTATACGAATATACACAATAAATTAGAAATATGAACATATATACAAACTAGTAAATACAGTGATACATAAAAAAACCGTAAAGGGCTTTTCATGAAAGACAAACATATACGCACGCACACACGCATGCACGCACATACACAAGCGCGCAAGGAAAGCTTCCTGGTCTTCGTCTGGTTGTATAGTGAACCCTATGAATTAAAGCAGATAGAACTTTAGGGATCTTTAAAGTGTGAGCCAGAAACTGGTTGATGGTAAACCTTCCTTTTTTATCCTTTATGTCTTTATTTCAATCCCGCTGTCGTTTTATGGAAATATCACTCAGAGTTGATTAACTGCAACCAACCTAAAGAGCCTCATGGGATGTAATTGAACAAAATGATTTGATTTGACTTGATATTATAGCAGAACCGGACCTTAATCTAATTTCAGATGAATTGGAAAATTTCATATCCGTTGTTATTTAATTAATTTGAAATAATACTCCACTTATGTTGGTATATCTATTGAAGATATGCAAACAGCGTAAATGGTGAAGCGCGTAGGCATAGTTCTGTATTTTTTATAAAAAATATGTACATTTAAGATATATACGTAATAATTGTGCAATATATATATATATATATATATATATATATATATATATATATATATATATATATATATATCTGCTGCTACTTGTCCACTGGAGAACAAAGGCCCCCTAACTTCCTTAGTTCGTCGATCCATCGTCTTCTCTTTTATATATATATATATATATATATATATATATATGTGTGTGTGTGTGTGTGTGTGTGTGTGTGTGCGCGCGTGTGTGTCATATAATAAAAAAAAACTCAAGTGATCATATATAATAATCTTATTTATACATACTCTTACTAACTCCAAGTGATGAATAATAGCACACATCAAGAGATCTTTTCCCTTCTTACGCACGTAACCTTTTCTTAGAATCTACAACTCCTTACTTCCCTTGTATCAGAGCACATTATGCCTCACTTGTAAATAAGAACAATCAAATGTCTGTTCCATCGACATTCCCCAGCCAGATCACTGAGATCGATCCCGGGTGGGAGATGAACGACTTAGCCCAATTTCAGGGAAATGTCCCGCAGAAATCCTCCTCTCTCTAATTCGTCAGCTGGAACACCGCAGCACTAATGGGGAATTATGGAGCTTCCACCAGTAAAGTTCTCCAGATAGTTATTAATTATAATTGAAATGTTCTGATGAATCCGAAAAGAATAGGTGTACATCCCTAAATGAGGATTGTAAAATCAGCAACTGGTGTGCGAAGGAATATTAACTTATACCTAGGTCAACAATGAAAAACAAATCATCGAATCACTTGTTCTAACAATAGTATAACCGCATGCAAGTACTTCAAAAGGAATAAAAAAAAAAATTACACATGGATGCATTTAATGTGATCGTGAAGCTTCATCTTAATCCCCTAAAAATTAAACCCAAACCAATAAATAAATATAAATATGCTTTACAGTATATGTACTCACTTTACACGTTCTTTCTTTTTTTCTCAACAGAATCCAACCAACTCAATACAAGGCACTCTTCCTTTTTCGCTAGTCCTCTTTTATAGAATTCGCAGGTCGATGAAACAAACACTTTACACCATAGCAAATTATCGTTACACTCTCGGTAACAGTCTCCTTCTCATTAAATCCCCGAGGCGGAGGCGATTCACCAGCGCCGCCAGTGAATCTGCAAGATGTGTAAAACCACTAACTATCGAGAAGACCCTAAAGGAGATGCATTCACAACACCTACTTGCGTGGTCTAAAAAACACTATTTCCTTGGGTGTTCGCCGATAAATTATAAATTGTAAGATTTGTAATTGCATATTTCTTAATAAAAGAAAAAAGGTGACACTAAGGCTCCGCTAGAAATGTATTCCAAGCTTTCTTCAAACGATGTGATCAATTCCCTGAATAAAAGATTACATCTAAGGTTGTCCATGTAGCACTCAGTGAACTTCCCACAGGAAAACAGTCTCTGTCAAAAACAAAGGACTGAATAGAAGGCTCTCATGATATTAAATAACAGTATTCCAGAAAACTGCAGGGTAGCACTATATGCGAACAAAAGACTGGATATAACATTACAGTAGAAATGTTGAATATTATTGAATAAAAAAAATGAATTTAAACTCTCTAATGGTAGATTGCAGGACTCTTGTAAAAAAAAAAAACTAATTTTCACTTCCAAAAAAATAAAAATAAAAAAAAACACTTCCATAAAGGCTCTACTAACACTAGACAAGAGGATTCTTGTGTACAAGGTAGGCATCACTTTATAATAGAGAATGCGCAATATATTACTTATTACTTATTCTAAAATATATCATAATCTTTCATTATTTCTCCTCTCTTCGTTACTTCTCAATTTCCTTTACGCAGAGAGTTGCTTTCCCTGTTGGGCTTGTAGCAGTCTGCTTTTACAACAATGGTCGTTAGTTGGCAGGTAATGATAATAAAAATAATCTTATGAAATCCCCGAGGCAACATAAATATTAATCGACTTGAAATGAACTGCACTCTTGCTGGTGTGCATTTAGTAAAGAACCTCCTGTAATGTAACCGTACAATATGATTCTATTAGACTTTAAATTATATGAAAACTGAATCTTCATCTAATTTCATATGAATGGGAAATTTGTATCTTTAAAAGCTTAGTATTTCACAAAAATAAAAACTTGTCAACTTGAATTCGGTAATAGCGAGTTTCAAAAACAATCGTACTATAACACAATATAAAACCAATCATATTTATATATATAACAAAAATGAAAAACATGCCACCTTCTTTCTCCCACAAAGAGGCACCTGTACTCTTGAGTAACGACGCTATGAACCCTATTTTTATGAAATTTCAAATTGAAAAAGGAGTCGGTTGTGAGAGGAGGTGGAAGTGAGGGTGAGGGTGAGGGTGGGGGTGGGGGTGGAGGAGAAGAAGAAGAGGCCATAGCGCACATATTTTGCGTCGTGGCCTTTTCCCTTTAGTTGAAAGCACTGAGGGACACCATTCCCATGGGCCACATTTTTCCGCAGTCGCGAAGTGAAACCTAAGCATTATTAAGGCCGAGGGGAGAAAGGTGCAGACGCTGGAAATACACTTTATGGAAAATGGCATGGCGACGATAAAAAGGCACTGGATATAAATGGCGATTTTAAATGAACCGTCGAAGGGACGTCATAGGAATTGTAAGAGGTGGAATGAGGAACGTACATATAATTTTTTATACAAATGCGTTAATATTTAAGAACATTTATGATATATATATAAAAATATATATATATATATATATATATATATATATATATATATATATATATATATATATATATATATATATATATATATATACCGTCATCATCATCCGTAACTAGGCTACTGCACGACAAAGGCCTCAGACGTGTCCTTCACAATCGTCTGTTTATGGTCTTTCTATGACAGTCTATACCCAAAAATTTTCTTAGCTCGTTAATCCACCGTATCCTCTTCCTTCCCCTGCTTCGTTTGCAGTCTCTAAGGATCCATTCAGTCATTCTTCTTGTTCATCAATTTATGTGTCATTCTCATTATATGTCCTGCCCCCTGATCATTTCTTTTCCTTACATGCTAGAATATCCTCTACTTTAGTTTGCTCTCGTATCCATTATTGCTCTTTTTCTGACTCTTAGTGTTATTCCCATCACCATTCTTTCCATAGCTCTTTGAGTTGTAACTGGGTCATGTTTCAAGCCTTAAGGTTTTAGTAAGGCTCAAAGTTTCTGATGCACAAGTTAATACTGAAAAAAATCATTTGATTAAATACTTTTCTATCTAGAGAAAATGGCATTTTACTTTCATAATCTAGTTTTGTTTATAAAAACTCCCCATCCCATGCTTATCCTTATTATTTCGGTCTCATGATCTGGGGAAACACTTACTGTCTGCCCTAAGTAATTATATTCATTAAAAATCTCTAGAAGTTCATAAATAACCGTTAATTGTTGTTGTCCCTGCATTTGCATTGAAAATTTTAAAGATAAAACTAATATATATATTATATATATATATATATATATATACACATATATATATATATATATATATATATATATATATAGTTCCGGTAGGCCCTGCTGCTTCCTCCGGTGCCTTAGATGACCGCGGAGGTAGCAGCAGTAGGGGACTCAGCAGTATGAAGCTTCATCTGTGGTGGAAATGTGGGAGGTTGGGCTGTGGCACCCTAGCAGTACCAGCTGAACTCGGCTGAGTCCCTGGTTTAGGCTGGAGGAACGTAGAGAGTAGAGGTCCCCTTTTTGTTTTGTTTCTTGTTGTTGTCGGCTACCCCCCAAAATTGGGGGAAGTGCCTTTGGTATATGTATGTATGATGTATATATATATATATATATACAAATATATACACACACACATTACATAAATATAGGCGATATAAAATTATCCACACCGACTAATGAGACTAAAAACCAAATATCTTGACCAGCCTCTCTCTCCGGTATGCTTTAAAGAAAACATATCACTTGCAAACACTGAGTTGCCGATTATTTACCTTTTCACAACACGTAAGTGTTGGAGTAGACTCAACATTATATAATCATAATCACACTTCTCTGATAAGGATAAAAGTTTACCATACTAATAACCTATTATACAGTATAATATAGCCCTAATACAATTTCTCAGAATTTAACCTACTTATCAGAATCCGTTATATGGGAAAAAACTGCACAAGGCCCTTAAATATCTAATTTACTAATCATTAATTCTTTTCATAATCTTACGAACGAGACGAACATAGATGGAAGTTAAACTTTAAATAAGACACTTTATCCATTTCACATACAAAATTGCAAATTTTATCAAAATGACTTTAATAATGATTCGAAATACACTTTCCAATAAATTGAAAAATGTTCTATTTTGAAAAAAAAGGGGGTTCAATATCAAAACCTAAACGCCATCCAAAAAACTGGTTATAAACTTGTACACCAGTCACCAGAGCGAAGCATAGAAGCTGCAGTTGTGAATAAAACAAAGATATTCTCCCTTCGGGCCATGTTTATCCTAGCATTAATTCAAGTGAAACCCGAGAACAACACACAACGGTGACAGGAATAAAGGATAAACAAGAATAACAAAGCGCGTGAACATGCAAAATAAACATCTGCGCCTTTAACTTGTGAGCGGACAAGATATCACTTGTTGTGCATGCGTGTCTCAACACCTACACACACTAACAATAAACACAGCAGAAAAATTCAAAATTTTCCATACATATAATACAATTAACATATATCAGATGTCACCTACAGAGATCATGTCCCTGTGTTGGTGACTAAAACCGTATATTAATAATTACACTAATATATATTATACAGGCATGCATACAAACACACACACCACCGGAGCAAACTAAAACAAAGCAAAGATACATGAGATACCGGTTAAATTCACAACTAAAATCCAAACTTAAGACGCAACAATAACCATGCAAGAAACAATACAGTTAAATTCATAATGAATAGCATGTTTGATGAACATAATACAAAATAGTATACTTAAAAAAAACATGTCTACACGAGAGTTTACACCTACAAACAATACACACACGAAACACTGCGCAAAGCTCAGAATTAGCATAAATAAAAAACCGCCAAACTGAGGCTTCATGAAAACCGTAAACTTAAGCCTTGCAAACTCAAGCTATAAACAATAGTAAATAATGGAAGAGCTTCCAGGCCCCTTGAATTAAAGCCCAATTTCGATGGTGTTGAGTTGCTCATTATATGCTATAAGATGCAAAGGCCCTCTTGACAGGTTGCCCTGAAAAGTGGGGTTTCCAGTAACTTAATACTTGTTTAAGTCTTGCTCGAGATGGCCAAAATAAGAGAGAGAGAGAGAGAGGAGAGAGAGAGAGAGAGAGAGAGAGGCTTGTGATAGGTACTAATAATTAACGAGAAAGAGTGTCTTGTGATAGGTACTAATTAACGAGAAAGAGAGTCTTGTGATAAGTACTAATAATTATTAACGAGAGAGAGAGAGAGAGAGAGAGAGAGAGAGAGTGAGTCTGGGGCAAGAGAGGGGAAAAGGAAAGGGAGACGAAAGCGTAGATGCTACTAATTTAGGGAAAAGGGAGGGAGAAAATATAAAAAAAGGGAAAGAGCAAAACAAAAGAATAAAAGGAGGAATTGAAGAAGACAATGCTGTTACAACGTTTGTTGAAATTGGCACCAGAAACAAAGTGATTCACTTGACAGGAACGTTTTTCAGGACAGAATCTAATAAATGCAACACTCCTAAGACATTAGAGTTCTCCTTCGAAGGAAATGTCCGGTAACAATTAATGCGATGTTTATGGCTCTAATGTCTCCCTTTAATAAGATGACAAGAGTGAAATGAGGACGAACGGAAAAAAGTGGTAACGAGATGAAATGAGCTAATATAGAAACAGATAAAGCAATTATCAATTAGAAAAAGCGAAAATAGGGGAACTCTCTCTCTCTCTCTCTCTCTCTCTCTCTCTCTCTCTCTCTAAGTTATATTCATTACTAGATGTATCTCATCACTAGCTGATGAATTAAGCGTTACCCTGAGCTTAAACATAATACCTTCTATAACACTAACTATATGGATTAATTAAGAAGAACTTTACTGATTGCTTTACGTGGTAAGTTTACAGAATAATTTTGAAAATTTTGAAATAGCGGACAGATTTCAATTACACATCGCTAACTTCACCATAACAGGCAATGTGTCTAATCTGGCTATTTATAATTTACGATGCTCTAAAAGTCAGGCATTAAAACGAGAGATTAAAGCGCCGGGCGAGGTCAAGCACCCTTGTTGAGTTCATCCATTCTGATTAAGCCTCTTGAATAAAGAGGAGAACAAATATATCATCATATGGACTGAAAAATAGGAGTTCTCTCCTTGTCCTCGATATAAAATCAGTTATAAAATTAATAAGAAATTTCAGGAGTCCTAACGAACATGAACAAAACAGCATCTTCAGGGGTAAGATTAATGACTGCATAAACTACTCTAGAACAGAGTAGATCAAGTGACCCTGCTAAGGTCATGAAAACGATAATAAAATGTGGAACAACAAGACTCAAAGTCACCCTTCTTGCAAAGGAGCCGTTAAACGCATTGTGATCGCAATCAACTTCGCCTATGAAAACTCATTATATAAAGGCAGTGCACTCCCAAATTCAAATGCAAAAAAATTACACCACACACTGGCTTCATGCGTTTTTTGTAAGTATTTACATACATTTATATATATATATATATATATATATATATACTTATCAGTCACAAAACTGCACGTGACAGATATCCAAAGGAAACATGGAAGGAAAAGACCAGGTACCAAGCGCTTTCGTGTATTATGTACACTTCTTCAGGGTACAAAGTACTTTGTACCCTGAAGAAGTGTACATAATACACGAAAGCGCTTGGTACCTGGTCTTTTCCTTTCCTGTTTCATATATATATATATATATATATATGTATATATATATATATATGTATATATGTATATATATATATATATGTATATATATATATATATATATATGCTTCCCTTAACACAGGGTGGCTTTAGAGACAACAACCAAGACTTTCATCCTTCCACGCACTTTTCGGCCTTCCAAGAAATTAGAAACCTGCGCTCCCAATACTTTATTAACACCCATCTATTCACCTTCTTACGTCTTCCTCTCCTTCTATTCAAACACTTTTGAATTTTATATTCTTTTCACCAATCTATCGTTCTCCATTCCCTCTACATGATCAAACTAACTAGCAAAAACACTGACCCAAACTTCCATCTTTCCAAACATTTTCCCAACTTCTGAGTGTATCCACATTTCCCATTCTTAAAATGTCATATACACTACACATACCGTTAAACTGCTTTAATATATTTTCTTTCATTTCAAATCCCGTAACAACACTCCAGTTCCATAAAGGTAAGATGATTCAACAATCCCTTCATACATTAGCCTAATCGCTTGGCTTCCATATATACTTCAGCCGCTTTGAAGATTTTGCACAATCTTAAACTTCGCTTGCATCACCTGTTCTACGACTCATTTATTATCTGACTCGGTTTACAATAAGCCGTTCATCCCTCTGCATTTACTATATATATATATATATATATATGTACATGTGTATATATGTACGTATATATATATATATATATATAAAAATATATATGTATATGTGCGTGCGAGCGCGCTTGCGTGTGTATACATGTGTGTGCATAAATCTCTATATATATACTGTATATATATACAGTATATATATATATATATATATATATATATATATATATAT
>NC_090742.1:83069151-83076651 GCF_036898095.1 Palaemon carinicauda | reverse complement strand
CCCACGGACCTCTTGAGAATCACCTTATCACTCATTGCCAGGAGAAAAAAAAAAGTTCCCAAGTGAGTTGCAACCGAAGCGGATACTACAACATCTGTGTGATAACGAATGATTGAATTTCGTCGAAAACCAGAGTAAAAACAAGTATGTTTCAAGAGCAACATGTTCTCAAGAAGCCACTAAAGTCAAATAAGAGTCCAAATACTCTCTCTCTCTCTCTCTCTCTCTCTCTCTCTCTCTCTCCACACAGCGACACCAATCTCAGGAGGTGCCTCTTCACGTATGACACCTGTTACAACATTAATAAAAGTACGATTTTTTTCTTTTTCTAAAACTGTAAAGACGTTTCTTTTACTCAATCTTCAATAGAATGTTTTTCTTGCAGACAACGTACAACAGGGAACAAGCTTCGAAACTTGTTAATCATCTTAATTATACAGCGCTTAAAAGCTTCAACTACCATATGTTAGCACCCCGTTTGCAAAGGAGGCCAAATAACTTTAGACATGAAACACATTTGAACTGTCAACTGTCATGACGGTAAAAGAGACAAGTATCACCCACAACAGATGTGTTTCATCCGTAGACTTAGTTCACTCCCTTAAGCTGAATATTATTTTCATGTGTGTTTGTTCCGTACAGAAGCCATTAAGCACACTATTAATTAACAAAAAATTACAACCATCAGCAAAATAGAACTTACAAGAGGGAGCATAGAATTTTTTTTATTTCTAAGAAATTATAATAAAAAGGTTCAGAAGACCGATTAAAACCATTCATATTTCACGATAATACTGAAAATTACTTGAGAAAGACTGGCTTCATTCTTGAAGTAGTTGAAAGGTAAATGAGAATGAACTCTTAGAAACTAATCTCCGTGAATGGCATGTGGGTTACCAAGTGGTTGTTGGTTGTTTGTGAAGGACTATTCTCAAATTAACATTAAGCCCTATCTGTTGATGACATTAAAATTGCCGTGTAGCGTGAAGAAAATACAACAGATAAAAAAAAAATTCTCCTTAACAGGCACAAAAAAAAAAAAACAATCAACAATAATTTCCTCAATAAAATAATTAGCATGAAGAGACGTTTTCTGTACAAACTTTTAAAATTTGCTCATGAAAGAGAATAATTGTTTAAAATATTGCTGGTGTCCTAACTGCGAACCTATCAGATTCTCTAAAAAAATAAAAAGTATCAAGAAAAATTGCTGAGCTTACATGTCACGTCCATACGTTTACATAAGTGTACATTTGCTCGTCAGACGTTGCCCCATAAGCCCACATGCGCGCACACACAAAACTGAATCTTGTTAGCATACCATGTCGGGAACACCACCACCAACACACGCAGGAACTACTAACTTTTTTTTTTTCTTTTTTTCACTGGGTATATCAAGACTCGTTTAACATGACCCAAAATCTATTAGTCTCTTTAGGAGAAATGTCTTTAAATTTCGGATATCCAAATATTTTCGGAATATGCTTATGCATACTAAACTTATTTATTTTCTTTATAAAATTGCCCCTTAGTGTTTTATCTTTGTACCTTCATTGTTTACTTAGCAATAAATAGAGAGAATAAGAAACGATAACTGAATTCAGGAATTAACTCTTAATAAATCAACATTCAGCGTTTGACTTTTAATAAATTTCCAGATCATTTATACATCTTCAACTATGAATTTAACTATGCCCTTGTGTCTTGTGTTACATATAATTCAAATTATATATTTTCAAACTAACTGCTTATACAAAGAAGTACCTTAGGTACTCCCGTAGTAACTTCCTTCCTACATATCCCAATACCTAAAGCATAGATAAAATTGAGAGAGAAATACGATGACCTCCATCTATTCTATTAACACAACTCGCGATGTTTCTCTTCATTAATGTTCACAGACTAAACCATTCTCTTTAAATCTACAAAGAACCAAAGCACCCATTACATAAATACTTAGCATCGTAAGATGAAATAAAAGTATCATTTCGAAACACACAAACACAATATTCATGAAAAAAAAATATCATAATGTTTAGGAATATATGAAACATACTTTTATACATTCTAGAGAAGAGAGAGAGAGAGCGATGCTTCCAAGGGATGCCACAAAAGCAAAGAGGGCCTAGGATTCCTGCACTGTGTCAATCAATGACAGGGTCCTTTTCCCCGAGACCACCATGACCAGCAGCAGTATTTCCAATCCTAATGGAATCACGGATAGCTACACCGACGATTCCCAAAGGAAACACACATACCCACACAAACTGAGAAAGGTTTAAGGGAATACCGACACAGGAGCTGTAATCCATAGGGACAGTGCCAAAATAAGCCTAAACTCCCATCAGAAATGGCGTGCACGTGCTGAAGGGTCACGCAATTCTTGCATTTACTGAAATCCCTACTTTGAAAGTGGACCCTTTGGGACAGGATTAATAACTAGAAATAAATATTACGAAATCATGTCATTGGGTATGGTAGACATTAAACTTTTCATAGGAACAAATTATCCAACATTTGTAAAGTAGAAAGTGACCTCAGCTACTGGTTTACATATCTCAGTATTACTCAATTAATGTATACACAAAATTACTTCGCCCGATTCAGTTAATATTAATGATACACCGTTTACAACAAGCATATTCATAACAATAAATACAATTATAATAAAAATCACTCTAACAAACTATATTCATTCTAATAAAATCACGTACACTTTTCATTATAAGCCCTTGCTTGGAGATCTGCTGGACTAGGGTTCGAGACCAGCTCAAGTTCAATAGTTTTCTTTTTAATGTTTGCAATCTCACCATCCTTATGAGCTAAGGATGGGGGTTTTGGGGAAGCCTGTAGGTCTACCTGCTGAGTCATCAGTAGCCATTGCCTAACAATCGCTGGTCCTACCTGGGGTGGAGAGGGGGCTTGGTCAGTCTCTAAGGCATTGTCCTGCTAGAACACTATTACTGTGCCTCTGGGATTCATGAACCACCTTTAATCTTATAATAGAAGGGAGGGAGGGAGATGTGACATGTAGGACTGCATTGCTGCTTGCTGTGCAGCGGTATTGCAACACAGCCCAGTAGGCCAATGATGACAAACTTGCATGTTACAGCTAAACTGTTTGCCTTCACTTTCGTGCCTCACTTCTTACAAAATTTATGGAGAATATAATTTTTTTGGTTTCTATCCTATTTATGCGTCCAACTGACGTCACTATATCATAGTTCAACAACACTGAACTTTCGCAATTTCAAAAGAAAAAAAAAGTAAAAAAGTTAAGTGAATTATTTGGATTTGCCATTTTATTAGTTTTCTCAAATGCATATAACTCATTCTGTAATATTTAATACATTAACAAGATCAAAACTTTTTTTCAAAATACCCAAATAACAAAGAATACCAGTTTCTTCAATAAAGTCCCACCCCCTCAAGAAAAACTTCACAAAATTTGCCACATCTATATGATTGTTGTGCAAATGATAATCATAACCTTTCAATTGGGATCTCATTGCCAAAAAAACTGATTACATGTTACTCAAGTAGTTTCTTCCAGATAATTTACCACTTCTATCATCACGAAGGAAATTAACCCAGAAAAAAAAAACACACTTATGACTGAATTGGGTATAAAAATAATTTATATATTTTACATGAAATAAAGATAATGAGCTACCAAACGTCGCCATATATTCCATTTTACTCCGACGAAAATTTTCTTTAAAAATCTATCCATTGAAACCTGTTTCTTCCAATTTCTTTCTATAGATACAAAGCAGCTGTGCGCTCTCTCTCTCTCTCTCTCTCTCTCTCTCTCTCTCTATGTATCTAAATATATATATATATATATATATACACATATACATATACATATACATACATGCATACATACATACATACATATAAATATATATATATATATATATATATATTACACCTCACACACATGTTGACAGTCACAAAATTATTTCCTTATTGTACAGTATGTATGTTTATATACCACTTATAAACAGCATATTTAAATTTTTGAAAATCACCATAATTTACGATCCACGGAACAGTATCACCAAAAACAACCAAAGCACACCAATCCTCGTCTCTAAATAAAATCAACATATGATCTAAATCTGCAGATATCAGCGTTGTAATCCTAACAATGAAAGACTTATTTCTAAGTCAGATCAGTGAATAATACATAAGAAACCAAAAGACCTTTGTCCTATCATACAATAAAACAGAGCTCAAGGTTTTGCTACTGTAGCACGCATATCGTAAAATTTTATTACAACTATCGCAAAATTAATATCTACAATACCAACTTATCCAGATGATAAAACTATGATTAGATCCTTTCTATCCGGTCCCATTTACAGGTATTTGGACCTTTTCTTTTATTTTCACTTCCTATATTCCTCAATAATTGCAGCAATACTTTTGCCTCTATTTTCCATCATGTCTGTCTCTTACACCAATTTTGCTTTCGATATCGATCGGTATTTGGTTCCCTTCAACGGATATTGCTCCTCCCTTCTCAGTGAGAAAGAGATTTGTGGTGGGAGGGGAAGGGAAATGTGATGGGTAAGAGGACATAGAGGAGTCCTTGTTCGTCTCAACCCAAAAGCAGGTAGCAGCAGGTCTTATTAGGGTCACATCCCAAGAGGCAGAGGTCATCCACCCTTTCCACGCACCCACGCATTTGGACTAAATAAACAAGGCTGTCTAACACACATGATCCCAATGAAGGCTTTCTTGACGAAACCTACTTGCAAGGATATAAACACGCACATTAGAGCAGACAACAATATATAACGTGAAATTATATGGGACCAACCTAACCTGAATCTAAATTACTTATAATGGAATTTACTGTAGAAATCTTACACAAACCTAAACTACCTAGAAGACAAAATTATCCTCTCAAAATATATCATATTGCTGAAACCTAAATTGTCTAAATAATACATCAGACGACAATATACAACCAAAATATATACTACAAACATCACAAAAACAATGAAATTACAAATATAAATGATGCGAAAAAACATACGGAAATGTTTGTTGAAAAAAGAAAGGGATATGAAGAAACATAGGCCCCACGGGTCATTCATAACGCAATAAAACCTACAGAAAACTTTATCTTAGACACACTCACAATAAAACCATATAAGCACGTAAGGTCACCGAACTTTCAACATAGAATACCTTTATATCTCTGTTGTACAGTACTTCAATACAACCATTAAAGTAAAAATACCGTAAGTAGTCTACATGGATGAAGAACCTTAAAATATATATATATATATATATATATGTGTGTGTGTATATATATATATATATATATATCATAAGTAACAATTCCCGCCACAAAAAAAATAATAGGTAACATTAAGATACTTCGAAAAAAAAATCTAAACAACAAGATTACTATATTTCAATACAATGTATACAAACTACAAAAAATGCAAAATCAAATCACTAAAATACATAGAACCACCATATTTTGAGATTAATAGATGACATTAAATAGCTGTATATAATTCTAAAAGAGTTAACAGCATTAAAAATTCAATCTCTTGATTTTCTTGATAGGCTAATTATCCAACGGGAGCTAAACAAAAAATTAAAAGGCAAGATGGGATCTTACAAGTGAAATTATGAACAGAAAATGCGATAAAAATAAAATAGATCAAATGGAAATATAACAAAAATGGAAATAAATATCGTTAATGCATATGTAAATGGAAATTTTACAGGATCTGACTTCTCAAATATATAAATTATAGCTAGTATGCGAATCGATAGATATATTGATGATAAGAAGAAATGTTTTAAATAATTTCAATATAATGTTCACTGACACTTATGCTCAACTACATTCAATTTCTCTACCCAACGCCAGGTATCTGTAAGAATAGATATAGAAGCAACTCGTTCGAAATAAAGTACGCAAACTAACTATTTCTCTACAACCAAAATATTGTCAAATATTCATAGCCTTCAAGATTTCCCAAACTCAGAGAGAGAGAGAGAGAGAGAGAGAGAGAGAGAGAGAGAGTGTGTGTGTTTCTATTCTATTCATCTATTAATAACAACAACAGATATCGTACAAGAAAGCGACTTCAAACTTGAGAGAAGTCATGAATATGCATCGTCGTTGTCGGGAAGAAGCCATTTGAACCCCCTTGCTAGGGGATGGAGGGGGGAACAGAAATGGGGAGATGGAAGAGGGAGGTCTCTTATCAAGCATGTTTATCAGGAAAGTTTCAAATCTCTACGTTAATAACAAATAATAATTATCAGCTTCTTTACAATAATATCAATGAAAGACAATGGGACGATTGCAAGTTGAATCATATACACTTCAGAAAATTCTTCCTTGAATAATGATAACAATAAGAAAAATTTATTTTCTTTCCATATTAAGTCAGCCACAAAGTAAGAATCGTGGATAATAACATCAGCTACAAAAACATTTACTTCAGAAGTAAACAACGATAACACTGTTTCAATACAATTTCACGTTCAACAACGCATGGTATAATATACATATCAACTAAATTATAACCCCGACAAAAACTCGAAAAGGAACCAGCAAGCCAGGCATCACGAACCCTATCCTCCCAGTAATAAATATAATTGGCAACTTTACACGACTTGAAACATCTTTATGGAGAGAGAGAGAGAGAGAGAGAGAGAGAGAGAGAGAGAGAGAGTTGGCCGTAACATTATTCCTCATATTGTTTATTCATTTTCTTATTTTCTTTCCTTACTGGGCTATTTTTCCCTGTCTTGCTTTTCCAACTAGGATTGTAGCTTAGCTAATAATAATAATAATAATAATAATAACAATAACAATAATAATAATAATAAAAAGGAGTAGCTTGCGACTGCAGCAATGTCACCGCAGCTAAATTCAAGTTTGCTTTCTCGTGCAAACAACAAAGACTCATATATTACCGAGTGTATGTATCGGGATGTGCTCGTCCTAAATTTATAGAACATTTAAAGCGGCGTCACTTGCCTCCAGCTCAAACAAATTGACTTCCCAGCGATAAAATAATCTCCAACCCAATGAAAAGGCTACACCGCATGCTATTTACTTGCGCTATTAAGGCATGCAACGCTGATTTCCAAGCGGTCCGCAGTTTACGTGTACTTGTGGCCATGCTTCATTCTGGATTGTTTGTACATAAATTTTCCCATGAACTTCCTTTGCTGGTGCTTCGTTCATTGTTTTGAATGTGATTACACATTCATTGCAAGTGCTTCAATGTCTTCGTAAGGAAATATCTGTAAAGATATACGGTACTTTTTTTAAACTCTAAATTAATAATAATAAAAAAAAAAAAAAAAATAAATAAAAAAAAAACTTTTGTCTAAACTCGGTTTAAAAACACCTGGTTCGTCTAAAATCTGTATTGAAAAAAAATCTTGTTTGTCTAAAGTCTGTATTAAAAAAAAAAAAAAAAAAAAAAAAAAAAATTGTGTAAATTCTATTGA
>NC_090742.1:83041651-83064151 GCF_036898095.1 Palaemon carinicauda | reverse complement strand
TTGTACTAGGTCAATTCGTTATTATAAAAAAAATAAAGGCCAATGGGAGAAAAGATTAACAGTATCTATTTTAGTAATAGAGAGCTAAAAAAACAATATTAAGTATACAAAATACAATAGAACTGAAAACGTACACAATATCAATATCAGTTATACAGCAACAAAAAATAAAAATGATTAAGTATATCAAAAACAATAGAACGGAAATAGTACACAATATCAGTATCTAACACAGTAACAATTATTAAGTATATAGAATACAATAGAATGGAAAAAAATACACCATCGATATCAGTAATACAACAACAACAAAAACTATAAAGTATATAAAATACAATAAAATTGAAAATAGCACCGAACATCAACATCACCAACTACTGTAGATGAAACCTGACTGACGGGAAAAAAAGACGAAAGCGTAAAGCGGGAGCACAAAAGATGTGAAATAGTAGTAGTAGTCGAAGTAATAGTTTGTATTCGCTTCCGAAAACGAATAAAAGAGGGCGAACCTCAGTAATGAAAGTGGGCCCAGATATTGCCTCCCATCCCCCCCCCCCCACCCCACCCCCAACCCCTCCCTAAAGCTGAGGTCATCACTCCGCGGCGTCAATTCACCGGTAAACGCCGACCATAACGAAGTCATTAGGTCGTGTATAGAACCTGACTATAAATCGATTAAGCTATTTTGCTGCTAGGAGAGAGAGAGAGAGAGAGAAGAGAGAGAGAGAGAGAGAGAGAGAATGGATGCCGAGGGAAGAAATTATAAATATATATGTAGACACGCATACGTATATAAAGGACAATTTTTATAAATACCATGTATA
This sequence comes from Palaemon carinicauda, assembly GCF_036898095.1. Lineage (NCBI taxonomy): Eukaryota > Metazoa > Arthropoda > Malacostraca > Decapoda > Palaemonidae > Palaemon > Palaemon carinicauda. The sequence continues at coordinate 83,063,327 of NC_090742.1, read as the reverse complement.
TGTATATATATTTATATATATATATATATATATATACACACACACACACATATATATGTACATATGCATATATATTTATATGCATACGTATGCATATATATGTATATACACACACGGACATATATATATATATATATACACACACACACATATATATATATATATTTATACAAATACATATATTTATATATATATATATATATTTATATATATATATATATATATAGTTATATACATACATATATTTATATATATATATATATATATATATTCATATACATATATAATATATATATATAATATATATATATAATATATATACATATATATAGTTATATACATACATATATTTATATATATATATATATATATATATTATATACATATATAATATATATATATATTATAATATATATATATATACATATATATAATAAATATATATATATATATATATACATATATATATACATATATATATATATATATGTATATATATATATATATATATATATTAGCATACACATATATCAATAGATACACATATACAATGTACATCACCTATATATACCAAATGTCCGAAGGTGATGACCGAATGGAACGGGAGAGTCACAGTTTATATAACAACAAAAGATGACAAAAAAAAAAAGGCAAGGGGAGATGAACAGAGAAAGTGAAGAGGAAGAAGAAAGGAAGAAAAGAGGAGACAAGAGACGGGGGATTAATATTTGAGAGCCAAAGGGAGAAGGTGAGAGGGAATGGAATGTAAAAGAGGAGAGGATCAAAGGAGAAATAGAAAAGAGGGAAATCGGGATTGTGCTGAGAGAGAGAGAGAGAGGAGAGGAGAGAGAGAGAGAGAGAGAGAGGGCAGACAGACCGACAGACAGACAGACGAAGAGGGGGGTTAGGAATTCCAACCCTTGCCATTCCTTTCACTTCCCCAATATTCAACCCATTTAGAGTTAATAAACCGGAATTATATAATGAGACTCCCGGAACGCTCCATGTCAAACGAGGAAATTTGACCTTTGCGCACCATACCATTAGGGGCTCGTCTCATGGATCACCATGTATACGACAGGCTGCACAGGCGACTTTTAACCCAAGTGCCTAAGGCCACAGGACCCGAAATGGCTTGCGGATTCCAAATCGGGCCTCTCATTGATTTTTTCATACTGTTCACAGTTTTGGAGATCTGCACCAGATGTAGAAAAAAATATACTTCGCTTTCATAATTGACAAAAAAAGAACTTTCATAATTTTCATGATTAAAAAATATTTTTCTGTCTGATTGTTCTGCGAATATATAAAAAGTAGAGTTTTCACTGCCCATTGCAATTACAAGCATTTCCTATTTTCATATGAAGATAATGTTGCGCCTCAAAGTCTCTCTCTCTCTCTCTCTCTCTCTCTCTCTCTCTCTCTCTCATACCACACACACAGCAAACAACTAACAGGCCTACAATAAGGGATTTTTTTGGCGGTAAAGGTATAACCATTCTATTCATCCAACAAGAATGGTGAATTCAGTTCAAACACGATACTCTTTCTATATAAAGCCTGGCTTTTACAAAGCTTTGTAATCATAAGCCAAAAAAACGTAAGAACGGTAAAATTATTACTGTAATGACTTTGTCATATTATCCTCACGCACTGTAACTTAAAAAACGTCTATTAACTAAAAAAAAAAAAAAAAAAATCTCCTTAAAAACATTATATTTACTCCAAGTAAATAAGACTTTTGCACTCAAATAATAATAAAAAAATCGAAAAGGGGACAAACGAAATAACAACGATATTCAAAATAATACTTTGATGCACTGATTACCAAAAATATATTAAAGATCTATATTACTGCACCGGAACCTCCGATGCAATTTGTTCATCCGAAGATCCAACTAAGGGAAAAGAAATAAATATGGATTAAAAAACAATGAACCAAGACAGTATGCAAGCAAAATACCACTCTGAACAAACTACAAGATATACTTATTGCCTATAAGTTAAACTAAACCACAATTAAAAATATTTGTTGTTTAGCTAACGTATCAGCTAATTTCCCGAGCAAGAACTTGGAACTCTTAATACAAAACCTTTACTTTAAAAGGCTTAATCTTATGATACTCATGGCATTGCTTCTGAGGCTTTCTATGAAAATGTACTTTTCTTTACAATTATAAGTATCTCTACAGATTTTGGTAGTTTATAATGGTACCAATATATATATATATATATATATGTATATATAGGCCTATATGTGTATATATATGTATATATATATATATATATATGTATATATATGTGTATATATATGTATATATATATATATGCATATATATATATATATATGTATATATATGCATATATATATATATATATATAAAAGTGTACATGTATACATATATATATATATATATATAAGTGTACATGTATACATATATATATATATATATATATGTATATATATATATAAAAGTGTACATGTATACATATATATACATATATATATATATATATATATATGTATATGTATATATACATATATATTCTGCATAATGGGAGAAAGAGCTACAGGGATGGTCAAAGTTTCCAAAATTTATTTTGGTAACTTTATTAAAGCCTATGACTAAGCCCTAACAAAAATTTGAGAAACACTAAGAACATAGATTCTCAAAGTGAATATTCGAATCAATGTTCAAACAAACTGAATAAGTGATAATGCTTTAATCACCACTGTACTTGAGGTGATAAAGCCAACAACAATAAAAATAATAACGATCACGAAAATGATAAAAAACAACAGCAAAATAAAAATACATATGTCAACAACAACAACAACAACAACAACAACAACAACAACAACAACACTGACGATCAGGTCAATGAAAAAACAAAAATGATGGAGACGCAAAAATACAATCAAGATAAGTGTTCAAAAAACAAAAGCAATATTAATAATTTTACATAAAATAAACATAATACATCTATATTGCGTATTTCCCTGCTTTAATGCTAAACATGCCTGGAGTTACATAATTAATCTGAAATTATCATAATTCCTCTCTATAATAATAATAATAATGATAATAATAATAATAATAATAATAATAATAATAATAATAATAATAATAATAATAATAATAATTAGAGGGAATGTCGTTTTACCTAAAAATTAAACCGTAAGTTATATTCTTACAATGCATATATAAATGCCGTAAAAGAGGAATATTTCTACATCTACCATCTGTGAATACGCAGTTGATGATTCATGTCATGGAAAGAGAGGTTAGATTTTTCTTATGAGTACATCTCATGAATGGTTCCACCTCGGGAGAGTAATGGTCACTTCATGGTGGCTCTCAAGTCTTTATGGTACTCATTTTGATGGAGTTATGAACACTCAGGTGCAACAACAATCGCTCTCTCTCTCTCTCTCTCTCTCTCTCTCTCTCTCTCGCATGCGGCTAGGAAACCAATGCACTGTTTGCTTGAGGCACACCTGGTTTTTAGGGAACATGGCCATTCAGTGAGACCCTGGATGGCAGTCCGTCAGATAGTGCGCGCTTCCACTCAAGGAGGTCAGAGACATGGAAAGGGAATGTGTAAGACTATTCTTAGGAAAAATAATAAACAGCTTGATCTCAAGAAAGAGAGAAGTTTTACCTTGTTCTTATGAAATCTGCTGCAGTTCGCCCTCTTGAGTAAATATATTCAAGGAGAGTACCTACATAGTAAAAGGAAGTTTGTGCGACAGAATCTTAAGTACTACCTGCTTTGTATATCTAAGATGTATTTCAATAAATACAAAAAAACGCTATACTTTTACTTACAAAAATAAAACTCCCAGAAGAGCATTCATAAAAAGACAACTCAGACCTTTGGGGTTAACGACATGGTAAAGTAATACTATGAATAACCAATTTTATGAAAAATATTCAAAGCATGTTCGTGGCAGCAAATTTTATTTGGAGACATACCTACAATAAAATTAGCCTACTCAACAACGAAAAGCACCTTATTCCATTTATAATATTAAAATCAATAAAGGAGATATCAAATAATTAAAAGCATCACTAATTATTAAAACTATAATAATGAAATCCCTAATCCACATAGCATAACTTGTAGTGGGTAAACTGAATTTCTCCTTTTATTATCAATATTTCCTCAAGACATGAAATGTAGTTCGTTTATAACTGCGATCTACAATAAGTTACAGCTAATCAGAATTAGAAACAGTATTTTAAGTAAAAGAGTAAATGACACTTGGATCATTTACATACTAGGCAAAAACCATCCTTTAAGATGATCAATTAATCTCAAATATTTGTTATAAAAAATAACTTTGTACACACAAACGCATATACATTTTAGAGATAGACTGGAGATTCCTCCCAACGAAACATGACAAATGAAAAAGACTAAGCACAGGGAATAAGTGTCTGCCCTACCTTATTAACATGAATGAAATTGCATGGGAATCCCTTTCATATATGTTTGTATATTAAAATGTTACAATCTATTCTTATAAATAAATAAAAAAACTTTCGTTAAAGTTAATCCTACTCTTTCATTTTTTTCAGGTACACCGCCATGGTTTTCAGGTACACAACCATGGAAAATATTTAGGAAGTCGTAGTTTTTTTTTTTTAATTTTCAGAATACAATTTATGCATAAAATGTAAAGTCGTTATTTTTAAGAATAACAAAAAAATATGTACGAAAACGGCAATGGCTAATGTCAGTCTTTCTTTTGATGAAAACAAAAGCGGGAAAAGTAAGTAAAACCGAAAAAAAAAACATGCTACCTTCCCTCGATGAAAAGTGAAAACAAAAAGATCCCTCCTCAACATCAGTGAAAGACCCGCAAATGATAACCTTCATTGATTCCCTGCACAGGCCAAGTCTTTGTTGGCCACGAGTGACCTATAAACTGATCCCTTCTAAATGATCTTCCCTGTCCCTTTTCGACCTTCCCATATGTCATCACCCTTCCGACGGACCGGCCAATCTTTCGCCCCGATCTCTTTTCCCGTGGAATTTTCGAGATCCGTTCTGATGGGATGGTCCGAAATAAAAGGGGGCACCGGGATCTTATCTGGGATGTTTGCTCTCCCCATAAGCAGATGGCTCTTCCATCTGGGCCAGACACGCCAAAGATAAACTGAGTTTCGCTGGCGCAACGTCGATTCCCGACTTTTTTTTTTTTTTTTTTTTTTTTGAAAAGTTCCTGGTCCAGTGAATAAAAAATTAATCAGTTTATAAATTATATTCAGTTACAACTTTCATAGGATTTTATAGTAATTTTACAAAACATAACCACTTTTGTAACTCTTGTCTTGACAGAAGTCATCGGCGTATGAAATGCTTTAATGTAAATTTAATTTAAGAAAGCAACCTCTGTAGTATTGGTGTTGCTATCCCAGAATATAATGCATTCTACTTAATAATAAAGAAACGGATCTACAACAAGCTGAATTTAGTTTATTATGCTTTTTGGGTCAGCTGGGTCAAGTTGATAATTACAAACACGTATAAAATTATGCACAACGCTAGTTGTTACCATATGTTTAACACCTAACTACTTGAATACTGAAAAAGTCTCATTTTAATCATAAAAAAAAAAACACACACACACACAAAAAAAAAAACTTTGGTCAAGGGTCTTCAGCTGCTGATTAATTTGCTGGACAGGAACCTACAGTCTATTAAATTACATATTCCTGGTCTAGATGTTAATCTCAGCAATCGTCGTTCAATTAGTTCGTTATGCATGTTGCATAAGGTTTTCCATAATTCTGACCATCCTTTACATTTAGATTTTCCCCAGACAGTACCGTCCTGTTCATAATACTAGGTATGGAGTTAATTCTAATGGTCAGGCCTTCTCTATCATGAGGCTCATTACTACATAACGTTCTAGAAGTCTTATTGCAGCTGTGCCCCAGTTGTGGAATGATCTTCCTAATCGGGTAGTTGAATTAATAGAACTTCAAAGTTCAAACTTGCAACAAATGTTCTGATGTTGAACAGGCTGACATAAGTCTCTTTTTATAGTTTCTATATGAAAGATCTGTTTCGATATGTTACTGTTCTAAAATATTTTCATTGTTCATTACTTCCCATGCAGTTTATTTATTTCCTTATTTCCTTTCCTAACTGGGCTATTTTTCCCTGTTGGAGCTCTTGAGCTTATAGCATCCTGCTTTCCCAACTAGGGTTGTAGCTTAACTAATAATAATAATAATAATAATAATAATAATAATAATAAATAATAATAATTAATTATTATTAATGATATGTGTAATGCTCGTATAGTAATTAGTCAACATCATTTCAAGCTTTCGATAGTCGTAGTCTGTGAAAACAAGGTTCCTAAAGACAATGATAAAGGCACGTTACCCGGGAAGACAGAGGAAAGACCACGATAGTCTGCGATGGCAACTATCGAAAGAAACATTACAAGACTTTTATAACAAAGTAGGATCCAAATTAACACAATTCCCGTCTTGGTAAAAAAAGAGTATTTCAGGTAATCCGGAAGTTCGCCTAATTTACGACAGCTCAAGTTTCCAAGAACTAACTTCTTTAGAATCTCTCTCTCTCTCTCTCTCTCTCTCTCTCTCTCACACACACACAAATCCTACTGGAATTTACCTTTCTAACATTTTCCGAATAAACTGCCACATGTCATGCTAAAAACAGTGTGCAGAACGAAAAGATGAGGATGACTTGAGACGATTTACTGAGCAAATGCAACATCCTAACGTTAAGTCTGTTAGTGTCAAATGACGAAATTAAAGACAATAGCTGAATCCCATTGTTGTTAAACTAGATACCTTTTGGAAGCGTTTGTTGCTAAACAATTCACAGTGAGAGACTGACTTGTTACCTAGTAATTCACCTGTCGGACAAAGGCTTGTTATTCAGTAATTCGCCTTCGCCATTAGAAAATGGTTTCTCATCCAGATATTTACTTGCCAGTTCATGGTTTCTCATCCTGATATTCAAAATACCCGTTGATTCATGGTTTCTTATGCAGACATTTACCTGTTGGTTCATGGTTTCTTATCCTGATATTCAAAATACCCGTTGGTTCATGGTTTCTAATGTAGACATTTACCTGTTGGTTCATGGTCTCTCATCCTGATATTCAAAATACCCGTTGGTTCATGGTTTCTAATGTAGACATTTACCTGTTGGTTCATGGTCTCTCATCCTGATATTCAAAATACCCGTTGGTTCATGGTTTCTAATGTAGACATTTACCTGTTGGTTCATGGTCTCTCATCCTGATATTCAAAATACCCGTTGGTTCATGGTTTCTAATGTAGACATTTACCTGTTGGTTCATGGTCTCTCATCCTGATATTCAAAATACCCGTTGGTTCATGGTTTCTAATGTAGACATTTACCTGTTGGTTCATGGTCTCTCATCCTGATATTCAAAATACCCGTTGGTTCATGGTTTCTAATGTAGACATTTACCTGTTGGTTCATGGTCTCTCATCCTGATATTCAAAATACCCGATGGTTCATGGTTTCTTATGCAGACATTTACCTGTTGGTTCATGGGTTCTCATCCTGATATTTAAAATACCCGTTGGTTCATGGTTTCTAATGCCGACATTTACCTGTTGGTTCATGGTTTCTCATGCAGACATTTACCTGTTGCTTAATGATTTCTCCTACAGATATTTCCATGTTGGAAAATGATTTATCAACTCGTAAATCAACTTTTGGTAAAAGGTTTATCATCTATTACTTCACCTGTTGGAGAATAGTTCCTCATCTAGAAATTTACCTTTCAGACAAAGGTCTGGGAATGGTTTATTATCCACAAATTCACCTGTAAGTTAGAGGATGATTCATCATCCAGTAATTCCCCTCTTGGAGAATGGAGGAGAAGGCGCTCTAGCGTCGGGAGCACACTAATAAAGAGAATGAGAGGACCAATGGTCCATAATGATGCAACTCTTTTAAAGCATATTAATGCAGTAGACGAGACAGGCTGCATCCCTATTCACATGATCTTTATTGGTCAATTTCCAGGATGAAATAACGAGGAGAGGTAAATGTTCAGCCAATCTCCTCCTACAAGGAACGAAAAGCTGTGCTTATGTCTAAAGGCCAGCTTCTAGGTCCCATCAAAAAGACGATTACTTAAACGTCACAGAATACTACATACCATATCAGTAATACGGGGTACTTGAACTTCACGCACGATTGTAAAACTTCAGTAAAAACATTAATACTAAAGTACACACACACACATTTCATGAAAAATCTAAATACTTCAAGTTGAGCAATAGACCGACTAGGTAACAACACGCTTCGTCCAACCACGTCAGCATCTCGAATCGTTAAGAAGGAGAATTTCCATAACGAAACGCTTATGTTAAAAACCCTCGTATCGCTTCCTCCTCCTTTCCAATGCAACAAAAGCCATGGCGAAGGCGGCATAATCTGCACTGCTGGTACCCGTTTATTTCTTGAACTATACGAGAGTATGAGTTGCAGGGCTAAATACTTTAAGAGGAGCACCACCTAAAACCTTACCATCGCCCCCACCCCCACACCCCAACCGAACACAATGGAGGTCCGCCGCAGCCCCACTTCAATATTCCGCATTAATTCCAGCGAAGCGACCGTCTAAGACCGGAGTTGAATTCAGAAATAGACTGTAACAGCTACAGCTGAATATTTTAATCCGATTTCAGGAACATCCAACTCTAGATATTCGCCCAGAATATTCAGATGACAGGGAGGGGAAGAAGAGGAGGGGGCACAGTGTAGGGGTATAGGGTGGAAATAGGGAGGTGGGGCAATGGAGTTCCCAACCAAACCCCAAAGAATATTCTTGGGAGAAATTCTTACCGCAATCGCCAAACCCCTCACGAAAGATTCTTGAAAGGAATTCCAGAAGCAAATCCCGATTAAGAATTCTCTCCTCTTCTTAAGGAGAAATGTGAACGGGATTTCTTTAAACGGATTAAAATGGCATCTCTCCCAAAAAGAGCTTCCAGAAATATCAGACATCTAAGAGGATGGGGATGGGGATGGCCATGGGGCGACCACCATAAACCAAGACCATATACCAGAAGCTAGTAAGGAGTGGGTTATTAGGGGAGGGGGGAGCTGAGTGAGACGATCATTTCCTTCTTTTAAAGCTCGTTTTTTTTCTGTACAGTATAGGAAACCAGTCAGATGACACTTCTTCAGTATAAACTTTCTCTCGTATACTGTAGATATGTACATTAACAAACAAATTCATCATACATATATACATACATACATACATACACACACACACACACACACACACATATATATATATATATATATATATACCCTCTTTCGGAGTGGGAATAATGTAGTGAAAGGTTGTGTCTCGTCATGATAAGCAAAGCTGTACTAGTCAAGGATAACCATACTAATTTTGTTTGCTATAAACGATCAGACTAAAATCTCCCACCTTCACCAATCCGCACTGGCCAGAGTGGTGATGAAAACTGGCAAAACCCTAGACATGAATAAACACCTGTCCGAGCCGTTTGCCCTACAGTAGCTGTAACTAATCCACTGCAAGACAAAGGCCTTTCACTCGTGCCTGTTTGGTCTATGCCTATGTATACCAGCAAGTTTTCTTAGCTCATCCATCCATCGTCGTTTTTCCTTTCCCAGCTTCCTTTGCAATTTCAAGGGACCCCTTCTGTTATTCTTCATGTCCATCTATTATCGGTCATTCTCATTACATGTCCTGTCGATGTCCATCTCATTTTCTTACATGCGATAACATGCTCTACTTTAGTTTGCTTTCAAATCTGTGCTGTTCTTTTTCCGGCTCTTAGTGTTATTCTCATCATTACCTTTTCCACTGATCTTTGAGTTGTAACTAGCTTATGTTCCAAGGACTTAACAAGGCTCCAAGTTTCTCATGCACAAGTTTATACTGGTAGGACCATCTGATTAAGTATTTTTCTTATTAGATAAAATGGCATTTTACATTTCATAATCTCATAATATATATATATATATATATATATACACACACACACATATATATATATATATATATATATATATATATATATATATATATATATATATATATATATATATATATATATATATATATATATATATACATATACACATACACTTTATTGTGTTGGAAATCTTGGAAATCTTTTACCGTAAAAATCTAGAAAGTCACAGTTGGAGTGCTTCTCTTACCCTCTGCCGCCTTCTGATTAATATTATTTATTCTACCTTTCCCCATTCTTACAACCTACCATCTATTACGACGGGGTCCGTGAAATCTGAAAACCTTTATCATCTTATTTTCTTTAATTTCGCTTTCGAGACAGAATTATACATATATTACACAACTCCTCTGTTTTCCACAAAAAAAAAAAATATGCAAAAAAAAAAAAAACTCAATATTTTCTTAATCAGGCTTTAGATTTAGCGCATGTATAAAGTCAAAAAATTATTATTAGTTAAATTCAATCAATTGAAAAGGTTGACATGAGATAGAATGCATTAACATTGTTGTTGTTGTTATTTAATTATTACTAACCTGCCTAAGAACAAATGTATATGCAAATTATGATGAACGAAACTGAAATACTGGTTTTCAAAAATCGTCCCATAACTGCTAAACTGAGTCGAATATCTCTCTCTCTCTCTCTCTCTCTCTCTCTCTCTCTCTCTCTCTCTCTCTCTCTCTCTCTCTCTCAACATCGCCCCCCCCAAAAAAAAAACATCAGATAAAAGTGGGTTGTTGGCTGCCTAAAAACTTGATATTCGCCTTAAGTGACTTTCAAAAATTATGCAAACAAGCTTCCTAATATCATTTTTGGCATCTCCCTCCCAGAGATTAGGTTACCACACAGAATGGGAGAGCAAATGTCTCCGCCGAGTTTGAAAGAGTGGATATATAAGCAAGCAAAGGGATGAACGTGTATTACAAGGTGAGAGAAAGGGACAAAAATAAATTAGTGGTAGAAGTTGATAACTCACTTTTTGAAGAATGTGTTGCATGAGGGACAAAAATAAATGAGTGTAGAAGTTGATAAGTGACTTTTTGAAGAATGTGTTACAAATGGTAAGATCAACATCAACGAGAGAGAGAGAGAGAGAGAGAGAGAGAGAGAGAGAGAGAGAGATATTAATTGACATTTACAACCAAGGAGTTCTTTAATAGTTTGCAACAGTTAATAACAACTAGACTATGTTGTTTATGAGAGAAATATAGAAAGGCACATACACACATATAAACAGTTCAGAGGACTAAAATTACAGTATTGCCATGACCCTTGAAAGCACACAATCATTTGTAGAGTGTCTTTGTAACTAAACTACAAAATAATCCTTTAAACCTTTGGCGAGCGACTAAATGAAGCCGTTCGAGTCAAAGACCCGGGTATCAAAACTAGAATTTCGAATGAATAATTCACAGCATTTCAATAACTCACGGGTTTAATTGGTAGTCAAAGGGACTTTCATAAAACGCTGGTTATTTACGACATGAGAAAATATACTATGGGATAGCTAGGAAGGGATATGTGTTCTCTCTCTCTCTCTCTCTCTCTCTCTCTCTCTCTCTCTCTCAATAACTATTTTGGATTAGTTAGCTAACTTCACTCACTTTTCCTTTCATGCAGTAGGTGCCAATACTTATTCAATGCTATGTGGACTGGGTAGCACTAAGCAGGGAGCTATCCACCGTCTTGAAAAGAAAGGGGTGCTTCACCACTTACCAACAACCTCCACATTGTATAAAGAAAATTTGGAGAAACTAACCTTCATCATAATGGAAGACAGAACTAATCAATTGAAAAAAGTGTATCTGACTTTAAAATACTATGAAATACAACCAAAGAGAAAGCAATTCTCATCCTCATCATCACTTACCCATTATCTTGACCACCCGCTCCGCAACGCAAAACATTCCACGTACCTGTGAAGGAAAAGAAAGAACAAATTAGATTTCCGAAGACCTCAGTCGACCAAAGAAATAAATGATCAAACAATGTCTCGGGTCAGAATTAAAAATGTAACACGTTCAGGCTTCGATTCTTTAAAAAAGCAAAATGGTAAATATTAATCACTGGAACTGAACACGTTAGATCAAATTGATAAATGACGACGACACGATGTAAGGAGCGTTAGGCTGCACACAAGAGATAAACCGCTGGCTTAGAGAGAGAGAGAGAGAGAGAGGAGAGAGAGAGAGAGAGATATTGATAGTGAGACAGACCCCATGTTTTCACACGGTCCACGGGGATGATGATGTTTAGTTTGATGGGGAGAAGCGTCGCGAGCGTGTTATCACAGGTCCCTACACTGTTAATTAATTGTCTGAGGGGCCCATCATGAACCACCTGTTTTATTTTGTAACCATTCTCTCTCTCTCTCTCTCTCTCTCTCTCTCTCTCTCTCTCTCTTTCTAGTTCATTTATTTCATATGGTCAGGAAGTCTTTGTTCTCCTGGAAACCATAAAATTTTTAGTAAAATAATAATGATATATTGATATTCACGTTCTAATACAGGTCACTGAATTTCGCAATCATAATCCTTTACCTTATTAAAAGAAAATAAAATAAAAAAAAATAAACAAAATAAACCGCAAGAACTCTTACAAACAAAAGCAATAACAAAAACAGCGACAACAATATATGTCTGCACACTCATTTAATGTGTGGTTTACGCAGCGAAACACAGCTTTACATAAATCACCAGCAGCACAGGACATTCAATACAATCCTTTATGTGAACAGCGAAGCCTTATACCAGACGTAAATCTCGCTTCACATAATAAAGTCTTTCCGGGTGATCTTCAAAAACACATCACACAATTCCCGGTCAATTTTTCTCAATTCATTTCCTCATTTAATGAAAGCCATAATTCAATTACCATCCCCTTCCTCTTTAGGGAAAATTCCATTATGTCCTTAATATCTGACAAGTCTCAAATTTCCCTGCTCAGTTCTCTCATTTTCCTTCCAATAATTCGTGTGTGCTTCTCCCTCTTCTACCAATATATTGCATGACACTATTCCCTACAACCCCCCTACATGCTATTTTCAATATAAACTCTTTTTCGATGGTCCCCTAACACAGCTTTCTTCCGCCCTAAATTTCATATGATTCTGTTAGACATCATGTATTATAAACAGCCACTCCGCGTGCTGCCAGACGGTCACACGCGCTACACAGATTGATTTAACAACACCAAAGCAAAATTTTGACCCGGTTTTATTTTCCTTTTTATACAAGCAATAATAATACCCTAGCCCCTATAAGAAAAAGAAGAAGGGAACAGGTAAGAAGTGGCTTCTCTAATATCGCCTCACTTTTTTACTCCTCCATCTTCCTTGTGAACCCATTTTTAGCCCCCAGATGTTCTTTAAAGATACCTAAATTCACAGGGATGGGGGATATCCAGGGAGAAAACGTTGTTCTTGTGTTAGCTTAGAAATCGGGAAAAAACTAAGGGTCTGGTCAAACGGTGTAAAATGTCCTTAGCTTAACACAGTGGTTTTAACTAAAGAGATGATAACTGTATCCGTTAAGTTTGAAAGTCTGATACAACACGCAATAACTGGACACCAGTCACCGGTTATAGCCTAAATTTGTCTACGATCCTTAAAACACTTAAAAATATATTTTGTAAGTATATTGGACCATAAGTGTGAGCCATGTGTAGTGAAAGAAATAAAACTAACTCCATTCAAATATAAGTACAAACAACAAAATAAAGTGCATTGCAACGTAGCTAAACTCTCTCTCTCTCTCTCTCTCTCTCTCTCTCTCTCTCTCTCTCTCTAAAGAAAAAAAAACACACACACAAAACGTTTGGGACGCATTTCTATTAAGATACTTGATAGGAGTAGAATATGGCAGAGAAGAGGGAACATCTTGCACTAACAACTATAAAAACAAATAGCTCGCCTATAAATGTCACAAGACTCCGTCAAGAAAAGTTATTGTGTTGAACAAACATTTAATACAGGAGAACGGTGTCTAAGTCTAACATGAAAAAAGTTGACATTTCTAAAATTGTTAAAAACAGATGAGACAGTTTACGAAGAAAACAATGTTGATATGTACACACACGCACATGCACGTGAGCGCACGCACTCTCACAAACACACACATAATATATATATATATATATATATATATACTGTATATACAACGTCTTATTGGCGGCCAAAAATTGAAGATAGCATCCCTCGACAAACTATTCTCCAGATAGTTTTTAGAATAACAGGAAGACTGCATTTACGTTTTCCAGTTATTATTTGGTGTCATTTGTGTTTCGTATATACAGTATACATATACATAATAAATATATATATTATATATATATATATATATATATATATGAGAAAGAGGCGGGGATAGATATTATGTAAATCTTAGATCTTTGTATGTTGTTAAAACAGCTTGAAAACGTAGTAATTGATACAGCAAAAATACAGAAAAATAATCAAGTAAAATTATAAGTCCTGTGTGTGTACATTTTTTTGTTTAACAGTACAATACTAGACAATAGAAAAAAAATAATGTCTGAAAATATCTCTGCGGTGTGTGTCCATAGTTTTTCAACAAGAAAATTAAGAAATCCCCAATTAAATTTTTTAATATATCTATTACTGAATAAAATGTAATTTTATGGAGCCAGGGTATCGACTGGGCATGCAGATAATACCTCTAAAATCCTACTGTCAAAAGTTAAACTATGTGACACTAAAATTGATTGAATTTCCCTATATATATGTGTGTATATATATATATATATATATAGAGAGAGAGAGAGAGAGAGAGAGAGAGAGAGAGAGAGAGATCATTAAAATTCAAGGAACACACAAATAAAAAATATATGCATTAGAAAAAATACAGATAAACTTGGTATAATATCCGGCCTTACCAAACATGATTTTTCCCTTTGCTCAAACAATCAAATCCACAGGCTCAAAACCTCGGAGAAAAATCAGTGACATGCCTCTATTGCAATATAGTTAATTACAATAAATTCAATAAAAAAATAAATTACATAAAAAATAACTTTTTTTTTCTTTTAAGTCTTAAATTGTCTAAATGAAATTGGGGCGAGCGATAGTCAAAAGAAAATTAAACCCATTACCAAAGTTACTTTATCAAAAACTTAGAAGCAACAAAAAGGCGATTCACATTATTATTATTATTATCATTAATTACTAAGCTACAACCCTAGATGGAAAAGCAGGATGCTCAAAGCCCAAGCGGCTCCCACAGGGAAAATAGCTCAGTGAGGAAAGGAAACAAGAAACATTAAATATTCTAAGAACAGTAACAGTATTAAAATAAATATTTCCTATATAAATTATAAAAACTTGAACAAAACAAGAGGAAGAGAAATAAGACAGAATAGTGTGCCCGAGTGTACCCTCAAGCAAGAGAACTCTACCCCAAGACAGCGTAAGACCATGGTACAGAGGCTATGGCCCTACCCAAAATTAAAGAACAATGGTTTGATTTATGAGTGTCCTTCTCCTAGAAGAGCTGCTTACCACAGCTAAAGAGTCTCTTCTACCCTTACCAAGAGGAAAGTAGCCACTGGACAATAACAGTGCAGTGGTTAACCCCTTGGCTGAAGAAGAATGGTTTGGTAATCTCAATGTTGTCAGGTGTATGGGGACAGGAGAATGTCTAAGAATTTGCCAGAATATTCAGTGTATGTGTAGGCAAAGAGAAAATTAACCGTAACCAGAGTGAAGGATCCAGTTAAAAGGACCCCATAACGCTCTAGCAGTATTAGCCTATCTCAACGGGTGGCTGGTGCCCTGGCCAACCTACTACCTAAAATGGTAGGAAAGAAATGAAGAAAAATTGACATACTGATTGACAGGAAATAAAAAAGCTATTATCTATACGTGTATACACACACACACACACTATATATATATATATAATATTTTTCAGTATAAAAATAATGGAAATAACATGTGCGAGCAGAAGTATCAGAAAAGGAAAATACCCAACGTACAGAAACACGGCCAAGATGGAACAACCGGCCCAAAGCCCTGAGGAAAGAGGTGACAGGAGAAAAGAAAATGAAAAAGGGATAATACCAGTCGAACAGAATAGAAGAACAATGGCAGAAAGAGCGGAGAGGCCTAAAGAACAGTGGTTCTAAAGCGCCCTCCCGTTCCTTACGGTAATATCAGAACGAAAGAACACATTGTGTTCTCGCACAATAAACACAAACAAACACACGGCGTGTGTCAAGGGAAAGCCACACGACGCAACAAAAGGTTTCGAGAGGAACACAGGGGAGGCTGGAGACGAGGGGGGAGGGAAAGAAGGTAGATGCAAAATGGGGGGAGGGGGATTGGGGAGGATTCCAGCACAGTGGAGAAGAGAAAGAGGGAGATTACAGCACAAAGTATTGGTCCCGAAATTTTTTTATTTCCTTCTTGCATTCTTAGCGTTGTCCATTCAAACCAGAACTGTCGGTGTGTGTCTCTTCCTTCCTACTCCCAAGCATAAATAGAGAAAAAAAGCACAAAATTAAAAATCTTGATTACCGCCTACCTCAAGAAGAAAAAAAAAAAGCTTTACGAAGAGAGCAATGGCAACACACACTACGTAATGAACATCGTAATTTGAATTTACATGATTAGAACTCCTCAAAATATTCTTCACAAGATATAAACAAGTTCAATATTCAATAATAAAAAAAGATATAAAAAACTAATCAGGTTTTACACTTAATTAATTGACGAAATAGCCACATAAAAATCCCTAAACAACAAAACTTCCAGAAAGTTGGAAGGTCAACACATGGATGACGTCATAAGAAGAGAGTAAAAATAAGATATTCAACAGAAACCTTAAGATTGTAAGATGTGTCGAGATAAATCTATTTATATAAGAAAAACTATGGAAGAAATTGTTGGTGAAATCGGTCGGCAAAACACACTTTATCAGCAAGTGGAAAAACATTTTGAATCACGTTATGGAGAGAAAAAAAAAGACAATTCCCAGAAAAAAAAGCACCTGAAAACTGTTAATAATTATAGAGCAAAAATCATATAAATTGTGAGCCAACAATTCAAGAACACGACTAGCTTGAAGTGATACGATACGATAGGCGTCCGCATGAAAAGGATGTGGGAAGGAATGCAAGTGATAAAACAGGTGAATGAAGCAGAGTGGATAAGGATAGCGTGAAGTGTAACAATTAGTGAAGCACTTTTGCAAGGAGGCGCCAGTTTTACGATGCCATAACGCCTCTCCCTCCACCTTTCCTTTCTCCTCCGAAGAAAGGGAGGCATTACTACGTAATAGAGAGAGAGAGAGAGAGAGAGAGAGAGAGAGAAATCACTGAAACAAAATCACGCAAAAATCATCAAATAACCGAAGGCAAACAAATAAATCCCTTAATTGAGAGAGAGAGAGAGAGAGAGAGAGAGAGAGAGAGAGAGAGAGATAATGGAAATAAAAACATGAAAAAACCATCAAATAATGAAAAGAAAACAAAGAAATTTCTCAATAGTAACTTTTACGAGAGAAAGAAAGAGATAAAAAAGAAAAAATCCACCCGCAGCTGCCAATAGCAGAGCATTATACTTCTCTCTTGAGGATGGAGTGTAGTGAACAAGTTAAAAAAAATATACTGGAAAACAAAACTGACTATAGAATAAGAGAGAGAGAGAGAGAAAGAGAGAGAGAGAGAGAGAGAGAGAGAGAGAGAGAGAGAGAGACTTACAATAAAAATATCATATAGTATCATATAAAATGCTCAACTATTATCACTCTAAGGAAAAAAGAAAAGCACCATTGATGGATAGGAGACGATAATTCAGTCCGCACCATACTCTAGCTATTGCGAACGGCTTATTAATAACCCATCAACATATATGTACATATAACTGTCTTTCACTAACACGAGACAACAAGGTGTCTTCAAGTCACCTCTTGATTAAATGATAAAGTTACTTTAGATTTCTCATAATAGCCGGAACACCAGAAACAACTCTCTCTCTCTCTCTCTCTCTCTCTCTCTCTCTCTCTCAAAGGCCATAACAACTACTGAAATATTTAACAACCATCTTCACTTCATGAGCCAACACATACACATGATCAAAACAAAACAAAAATGGTTTTTGATTAAATTTCAATTGACGTCAGTAATACTGTCTTAATTAAAGTGCAGAACTCTCAGTTCCACACACCTGTAACCTCTCTCTCT
This sequence comes from Palaemon carinicauda, assembly GCF_036898095.1. NCBI lineage: Eukaryota > Metazoa > Arthropoda > Malacostraca > Decapoda > Palaemonidae > Palaemon > Palaemon carinicauda. The sequence continues at coordinate 83,045,079 of NC_090742.1, read as the reverse complement.
CTCTCTCTCTCTCTCTCTCTCCTATAATACATGGATATTATATCTATCCATACTCCTACCTATCTATCTGCATATGCATATATTTTTTTTTCCGTACGCATTTGTTCCCTTTGGAGAGGGTGGCACCGCAACAGCACATTCTTCCAGTCTCTTAGTTTCTTAAGTTACATTACAAGCCCCACGTCCATTTTTCTTGACCATTAACAGATAGGTGAATTTATTGGTGGAGTGATCCGCAGGTCTAGCAAACATAAACTAAATGCTGCATTACTCAACAGTCACGTCATTTGTCTAATTGTACCTTCCAAAGTTATGGGATGGGACGATTACCTTACCGATATTGAAGGGCTTCTTTGAAATAACAATGAAAACAACTATAAAAAAAAAACAAGACCAATAATTCCGTCCACAAACGAGAGAGAGAGAGAGAGAGAGAGAGAGAGAGAGAGAGAGAGAGAGAATCATGGAAATAAAAATACGAAGAAAAATCATTAAGTAACGGAAAACAAATAAATCCCTCAATGGTAAATTTAAGAGAGAGAGAGAGAGAGAGAGAGAGAGAGAGAGAGAGAGAGAATCTAATTGAATTTATCTATATACATTTCCTTTATATCATGATACACAAAGGCCAATCGATAGGACATAATATGCAAATCAAGAGGTAATTAAAAATCTGAACTGAAAAACAAGGAATAAATGCGGGACGACATTAATGAATACGGAAATGTCACGTTCATTTCCACTGTTATCAGATCTCTCTTCCGTCAGCAACAATTGCCTTGATTATTTCATCATTAGAAATATTTGCACTATTCATCTCTGCTAATCGCCCCCATCTACTCTTTCCTCCTGATCTATTGATCAATTTCCAGCTCACCCCAGCGTTTCTCACTAAATCATATTTTGTGTGTGTGTGTGTGTGCATTTGAGTGTGTGATATCGGGTGTCTGTTTTCCTATTACTTCACTTCGTCCAGCCAGGTACGCACCCCCCCCCCCTCTCTCTCTCTCTCTCCAACCTCCCCCACCCCAGCTCACACGCCTGAGGCAGCCAGCGTGCCACCTCGCGTCTCTATGTTTACCAGGTATATGAAACCCAACCGCGTGAATTATGAAAATTGTAGCTTCAGCTCAGGATATTGATTGGGGGCAGGGTCGACTGACTACACCTCTGCATCTGTCCATCATTTCTGATTGCCTGTTCCTATTTTCCTCTTCAAGATAGAGGTCTCGACGCCTAAATAAACGCGAGAGACCATTTATTTTTTTTTTCTCTTCGTCCGATATAACATCACTTCTTATTTCCGTTCCTCAATTTCAAACCACATCCAATAATCAACTAGGTGTAGAGTGGCTCTCGACAGTTAGAAGCTCCGAATTATATCAGCAAACAATCTACATTGCATAAAAATAAACTTCGAAATGAGGAAATGAAGTTAATAAGGGGCAAAAACAAACACACTGGCATCTGAGAAAGATATTCGAGTCCCTCATATGCAGCCAAAGAGCAACGACCTTAAAAAACACAACGCCACAATAAAAACAGCCACAAAAAGGTCGTTCAAAAGAGACCAATAGAGGTGAAAGCTATTTGGGATCCTCTTGTTGAAAAATTCAACGTGCATCGTACCGCCATCTCTCTCTCTCTCTCTCTCTCTCTCTCTCTCTCTCTCTGTCTCACGAGTTCCCCTTCGCCGCCCTCAAGATGAACCTCCTAAGATGTTTACGTTCTTGAAACACCAATCAAACAGTCTTCTGAGTTCATGTAATTTTAAGTTTCGAGCGCCTACCAGGCCCCTTATAACAGCAAAGAGAAGTATTTCTGATGCTGAATAGAAAATCTCCCCTATATAATAAAGAGTGTGTCTGACTATATATACATACACACACACACACACACACACATTAAATATATATATATATATATATATATCATCATCATTTCCTAAGCCTATTGACCTCGTATATATAAGTAAGTATATATATATACATATATATATATATATATATATCATCATCATCATTTCCTAAGCCTATTGACCTCGTATATATAAGTAAGTATATATATATATACATATATATATATATATATATATCCTGTCACGCTCGGCGTGAGAATGAATAGTTGTAGTTCGGAAAATGTTCAAGCTCTAACTACTGCATTATCAAAACAGCAAACATATGCATATTAATCCATTTATGGATATTGAATACTTATTAACATGAATTTACAGCATTAACAAAATAACAAGCCTAAATTCAAGAACAACTATTTGGAAATTACTTAGGAAAGAGTCGTGTACTAAAATTAGCTACATAAGAACTTTACAATCCACAAATTAATAAATATTTAAAGATTCCATACACAACATCTAGATATATCTCAATAACAATATATCTAACATTGAAAGCCAAGAGGCTTGGAAAAATAGTATCTAAAATATGATACAAAAATCTAGGGCATAATAGGATCTAGAGCATAGCCGTCTGGAGAGAAAAGAAAAAAACAACTTAACAAATCTCATCTAAAAAACCGTTCTTGCGCATTAATAACAAAACTGCGTAGTTGATAGAACTGGTTTCCCTAAACGTTACTAAACGTAAAATGGGGAGGGAATTAATGTTATCTTATAAATAAACAGTAAGTTTAGAGAGAAATCCATTCACTCTTTCATTTCCTAAACAAAGAAAGAAGCAAATTCGCTCCCTATTAAACGTGAACCATATTCAACCCCTGACATCAACACAGGGGGAAAATAGAGAGAAATATTTGACAAATTCACTCGATGAATATCAGTTAATTGAATCACTTGTCCACTTTCGGAAAAAAAGAAAAAATTTAAATATTCATCCCGAAAACACCGACATATCTATTTTGAAATGCAAAAAAGCTCAATTGCAAAAACATGGCACAGAGATATATAGAGGGAGAGAGAGAATCGGAGGGGGAGGGGGGAATGGTCATTCTGACCGACATCCTTTTCCCCTCGCGAGTTACCCCCGTCCTTCCCTACCTTTTTTCAGTTGCGTTCGATCTCTCTCTCTCTCTCTCTCTCTCTCTCTCTCTCTCTCTCTGCGATAAACCAACCAACGTAACATGCAGCGTCTGTCTCCCGACCAAAAGATAAATGAACCCAAGTGTCCCCTTAAGTTTCTTCTTTCCTTCCTCTTTACTCTATATCCCCCAAGTTCTCTCACTCCTCACCATTGTCCCTCATCTTTGCCACTTTTTTTTCTCCTTTCTTCCATCCCTTCTTCTGAAAATTGTGTTCTAACGGTTGTCCATTTTACGAGGACATCTCAGGGGGTGTCTTGCGAGGAGACCTCCGGTCTCAGGTATACAACAGCATCCGTCCGCACAACAACAACAAAATTTGCAGGAAATAATTCGTGTATGAAGAGCGTGCTGATAAACACATTCACTTGACG
>NC_090742.1:83035082-83041151 GCF_036898095.1 Palaemon carinicauda | reverse complement strand
GTTGGACTCTTCATTTAAAATATGAACAAAATCTAATCAGACTAAACACACTACTCATTTACAAGAAGAATAAATAGGAAATCACTCCTATAATCAGCATCACATGATTGATACCTAGCAAATGTAGAAAAAAAATACTGACGTATTCGTTTTTCTTGCAATTATAAAAACATACTATGTTCTATCTTTATAAATTCCCAAGCGTCTCCAACTAAGGAAATTAAACATTAAAAGCTTCAAGGGAAATTCATGAAAAATTATTCCTCAAGACATGACAGAAGTAAATAAAAAACACTGTGGCTGCACTCTGGATGGAGGCGTCGCACTAGACCAAGGAGGACAAGGAATCATTATTATTAATATTATTATTATTATATTATCATCATCTAAGCTACAACTCTAGTTGGAAATATATCTTACAATAAATCATACAACATACAATTGTATACAGTTATACGTATTATATATATATATATATATATATATACACACATATATATATATATGTATATATATATATATATATATATATAAAGAGGGATAGATAATAGATATATAGATAGATAGATAGATAAAGATATACATAAATATCGATATATAATAATCCTTCGTTTATTCACCACGCATATGTTCTCATATTTTATAAATCAGTTAAGATTGGGAAAGGGGAGGGGTGGTTAGATCAGAGAACAAGCAGGGAACTTAGCACAAACAAACTTCCAACATCTTCAGCAACCTGATTATCAAAGACATGGGATCCAGTTTCCCTGACACTCTCCTAAGAAGCTTATATTATTGTGAAGTGGAAAGCGAGAAGGGGGGGGGGGGAATTTATGGTTACCTACTAGGTAGCTTATTAAAACACCTTAAAGCCATTAGAGAAATGACATTGAACAACTTAGAATTTAAAAGTCAATTACGATTTTATTAAAGAATTTTATGGGTTTTTAAGAACAAAATATACAGTGATATGCATTTCCTGACGTATAAATATTTCAACTTGTTTTAACCTAATAATTATGGTTTAAAAAAAAAATAATAATAATTCTGCACTATCATAGTAGCAATGAAGAAGCTAGTAATTAGTAGTTAAAAAATGTAATCTTACTAATCATGGCAAGCCGTTCTCCAACATTAGAATTACTCTTACAGTTTGAGGGAAAAATATTAATAAATATTTAGATTTTCTATTTACCAGTTAGAGACACTCAAAATACTATACTTTGGGAAAGTAATTCTTCGATAATGGCCCATCAGGTGTGTCAGCAATATGTTCTCTAAAAATAATTTAAGAAAATACATTTCAATGTTTGTCTTCCGCTGTAGTATAGCACCCTTGGAAAAAAACCACAGATAAGTACTGGCATTTTCACATATAAAAACTAGTTATAACAGAAATCCCGTGCTAATTACAAACATTTCTGCATTGATACGTAATTTCCAATCAAAAATATGTTTCTAATATTACTGTTATCATTGGACAATTATCACCTCAAATCAAGATGTCAAGTAATATATATATACTATATATATATATATTCATATATATCATATATATATATATGTGTGTGTGTGTGTGTGTACATATATAATTATATAATTATATAATTATATACATATATATATATATATATATATATATATTATATATAAATATGAAATGAATTTGGTTGCTACAGCAGAAACGGAACCAAGAAATAGAATCACAGAAATTGAGGAATTCTTAGAAGGACAGTGATTCTCTCCATAAGCGTAGTACATGCACAAGCTTCCATTAACCTGAAGATTACCACAATCCTGAGACCTGCTCCGCGAGAATTTCGGTTTCGAAGCTAAATAGAAACACCGTCCAAGAATTTCTCATTTATTTCTCCCTCCAAGAAAACAATCCAACACAAACACTAAAAAAAAAAAACAATTCTATAGAAAAATTTCGAAATAGCTTCATATCCACAAAATTCGGCGTATATTAACAAACGTGGAACTTAATTTCAAAATAAGTTTTAGAAAATACTTATATTCTAAAATCATATTTCAACTATAAATTTCCTAATTCAATAAAAATACATTAAGTTAACATTAGTGTTTTGCCTAACATTACCTAATCGGATATATGTGCGTGACCACCACATCCTCATTAGATAAAAGGATGAAATTTAATAATGACGCGAAATGGCACGATACCACTATAAATATATGAAAAAACATTGGTGAAGTAGCATCCATACATCGGGGAACTATGAAGAAAAAAAACTTGCAAAAAAAAGAAAAAAAAAAATAAGTAAGGGATGAAATGAATAAAAAAAATCCGATGATGATGGACATAGGAAGAAAGGAAGGAAGACAGGAAAGGTAGAAGGTAAGACTAGGAAAGGGGGGCAAACCATAAAACATCTATAAAGATATTTTCGTTCTGCTCCACCATAAACTTGGCTTTGCAACCCCGATACTGCGACATCTCCCCTTCCCCCTACCCCTCCCCCCTTACCCCTAACCCCTTACCCTTTACCCCTTCGCCCCAATGCCTTGGTCTTGCCTAATGGAACCATCACAACCTTTCTTTCACACTTCTTTTATTCAAAAGCATCTTTTCAATCGCACTCTCACCTTGCTCTATTTCTTCTTCTTTTTTCCAGCGCAACGCAATAATATTCCATTTCAATTCACATGTAAACTCAATTCTTAAAACATGCATGGATATCTATATATATATATATATATATATATATCCATATATTTATAGATAGATAGATAGATAGATAAAATATATAAACACACAGACACATATATACACATATACACTATAATCTATATATACACACACATATATATTGGTCTATATATGTATGTATGTATGTATTAGTATTAGAGGCGGATATCTGGAACAGCGTTTGAACCCACACTTGCTCTCACTGTGTTTATATATATATATATATACATATATATATATATATATATACATATATATACATATATATATAAATATATATACATATATAAATATATATACATATATATATATATATATATATATGTATATATATATACATATATATATGTATATATATATATATATATATATACACACATATATATATACACATTATAAACTAACCTAGATAAAACCTAAGTTGAAAAAGAAGAATGATATGTGTGCATGTGGTTTAACACCTACATTATCATCTTTAATAAAAAAAAAATTCATTTTCTAAAGCAATAAATAACTTGTAGTTAGGGATCATCGCACTTAAAATCCTGCACATATACTAGTAAACTAATTATCCTTAAGCGAACCAAATGTTTCTATACTTACTTATTTCAACGGATAATCTTTTATCTTCAGTTTTACCAGTAGACAACCAAATGGATCATCACGAATCGAGCAATAGGTAGAGCGAGAATATAAAGATGCCAAAAGAGTAAAAACAAACTCGATATAATAATAAATGATACTACAGTTCACATTGAGGATTATGTTATATTCTTTATGCAAAACATCATCCCCAATAATAATAATAATAATAATAATAATAATAATAATAATAATAATGATGATGATAATAATAATAATAATAAATTTATAATAAGCAATAACAATAATAATAATAAATTTATAATAATCAATAATAATAATATTATTATTATTATTATTATTATTATTATTATTATTACAATCATTATCAATATCATTATTATTATTATTAAAAGCTAAGCTGCAACCCTAGTTGTAACAGCCCAGTGAGGAAAGTAAATACGAAAATAAATAAATAAGTAAATAATAATAATAATAATAATAATAATAATAATAATAATAATAATAATAAAAGCAGCACATATTTTAAATAGAATACACTGATAAGTGAAATGTAAAATTCTTATTTCCTTCTCACTTTATTTATCATTTACTAATAAACATTATTTTCGGTTGTCGTCTGTCCTCAAGAGTTCTCTCTTTTTTAATCACACAAACCATACCAAATAAACAAAGAGAGATCAACCTTTCTTTGAAACGGCCCGACCTGGGATTTCCTGTGAAGCAACACCTGAGCGAGACGAATCAATATACCTGGTTGCCATCAATAGTCGAATTTTACGACGAGTCGTGCAAGATTTAAGTAATGGCGCCGAATCCTTCAAGTGTCGCATAAACGAAATTTACATAAGCCCATAACCTCACTCTACCGCGCTGCGGAGCGCAAATCCGCTCATACAAGCAAATTGGGAAAACGAATGAATTTTAAAAAAATAAAATTCATGTGGTTTGAAGAAGTAATAACTAACCGCGATCAAGTTACAATTTGTATTTATATTTTATTCTTTGGTGTATTTATTGACGATAGCAAAATACAGCAAAATTTATGATTCCTAACATAGAAGAATGGGCAAAGAATGAATATACCTTGGAAAATTGATATGCATTTTTTGATACTATAAAATATTTTATTCTTTGTCCACGTGACGAATTATAAACATGAAATAAATATTAGTGTTTTTTTTTTTTGCCCAGTCATTACAATCTATTGGATAATATCTTCTCCAGTATATATATATATATATATATATATACATATACATATATATATATATATATATATACTGTACATATATATGTGTGTATGTGCGCGTGTGTGTGTTTGTGTGTGCGTGTATTAGTAAAAACACAAGCACATATCTGACTGGAAACTTCTAATAATGGTCATACAAGTCTCTCGATGATTCCTTATTATTCTAAGGATTTCAAAAAGATGGTTCGAAATTAGATATGTACACTCTATATGTATGAGTGTATCACGATTTACCAAAAAAAATAAATACTACCAACCATATCAAGAATGATAATGCCTATGTTTCGAGTAAAAAAAAAAAAGAGAGAGAGAAAGAAAAAATGAACACAGACCTACAAAGCGCGAATGAAGAGTAAGGACCGTATGGCAAATTTATAAAGTTGTAAGAAAAAGCATTCAAATCAAACACCACTCTAACTCTTTAATAAAAGCGTACTACCTTCCTTCTTTTATATTTCATATGAGCAATTCTTGCCTCAAACGGGGCAATGTTATCAATAACCCGTAATCGGAATACGAAAATCAAATAAGCTCCATTCTCTCTCTCTCTCTCTCTCTCTCTCTCTCTCTCTCTCTCTCTCTCTCTCATTACTCCCAATCCACCGGGATGTAGCAATACAAGAACAAAGGCTGAAACCTCCATAGGCTATTATTAATATTACATACGTTCATTTCTTCCACCGCCACCTTTATTATGATGAGATTGTATGTTTTTAATTAAATTCGGCGGCGTCGGTATTTGAGTATTTGCGCGGAAACTCAGTCAGTTTCCCTTCTTTTTATATATACTTTTCTCTCTCTCTCTCTCTCTTTTGCTTCTTCTACTCATCCTCCTCCTCCTCCTACTCACCATCGTCGTCTCTTCTCTTCACTTCCTAATTATTAGGAAGTGATGGCTCTAATGATGTTCACTAAGCCCTTAATCCAAATATTTATATTCCAGTTATTAATCTAATTAAACTCCGCCGGGGGTTATGATTTATGATAATTGGTCTGCTGGAATAGGGCCTCGCATACTCCTCGCTCCAACGACAGCCCGCATGCGCACAGGTTGCAAGGCAACAAAATGGCGTGTCCTATGGGCTTTTTAATTGTTTTCTTTTCTTGTTTTTTTTTTTTTTACCCGGTCATTGCCGATAAATAACAGCGACTGGCTTAAGAAAACATCTGGGAAATTGTTTTTTTCTTCTGTCATTCAATTTTAAATGATTGAATCTAATACTGGTGTTAGCATTAGCATACCCAAAATACGTATATATACGTGAATGCATTGGGGAGAGAGAGAGAGAGAGAGAGAGAGAGAGAGAGAGAGAGAGAGTCTTTCACGAAGGCACGTGTATGGAATCATCTTTGATTAAAATAGGAAGGGCTGTAATAATAGAGAGAGAGAGAGAGAGAGAGAGAGAGAGAGAGAGAGAGATCCAAAATCTTTTATTTTTTTTGTGGGGGGGGAGCAGGCAAGCACACAATGTCCATTTACCGAAGCGAACTGGAAACCGAGCAA
>NC_090742.1:83025082-83030082 GCF_036898095.1 Palaemon carinicauda | reverse complement strand
CGCTCACTCGCGTATAAACTTACGCTCCATAGACATGCAGCGCACTTCCTGTACACATGAATGGCACGTACACAAACAGCGCTCAAAAGTTACCGGATTATATTAAACCCTGCAAAGCCCTCTCTTGCTCGCTTCACACATGACCCACGTTTTGAGCCTCGTTGCACACTGCAGATGGTGTTGATGCTGCTGCTGGCCTTTGGGCAGAGACGGACACACAGATACAACGGTCTCAATTTTACACGCCAATGGGACAAACACTGCGTCGATGTGGGAGTCATATTCACATCTAAGTAGAGGGAGAAGGTTTTTTTTTCATAAAGCATTCATTATATTTAATTCCTGTACATAAAGTGAGAGATTTCCCTCCTCATGGGCTTGGAATATCTTTTAACATTTATTACCATGTTTGTGTTTTATATATATATATATATATATATATATATATTCCATACAGCTTTACAAAGTTTTTGCTCTCTTGATCTGAAAATTACTTTTTACAGCTTTCTGAGCAAAATCCCCTATTACTTCACGAACCATCTCGCTATCAGCGCATAGCTTTTATTCCAGATACTCGTAAAATTAATTTCGACGATAAAACCAAACTAAAAAAAAAAATAAAAATGAAGTTTTATCTGCTAAACCTCTAAAAACGCAAATACTAAACATGTTTATACAAGAATAAAATAATGACTAGCTGCATTACAGTAACCCATATTCATACAAGTGAGCTTTCTTAACGCCAACACTACAGTAGCCTATATAGCAAAAATGATTTATCGGTGGCTATATTTTGTTATAGCTACCTTCCAAGTGTTATCTTGATAACTTTGTCTTTATTAATTCCAATATCACGCTTTTCTGTGCTTTCCAAATCCATTAATGCATTCTAAATATCAGCTAAAATGCAATACTATATAGAAAAATAAAGAAATTCCAGCTACAAATATTACACGAAACTAATCAAAACCCTTTTTTTTGCTAGAGGCCTTCCTTTGCAAATTAGCTTGGTAGGCCACCCCCTTCTCTCTCTCTCTCTCTCTCTCTCTCTCTCTCTCTCTCTCTCTCTCATGATGAGGTTTCGGGGTTTTAAAATGTATCATGATAATAATGACGGTCGAAATTTATACATAAATACGAACTGATGCCATATTAAATTTGGAATTTAAAAAAAGGATTAGTATTTTCTTATATAACTATTCATTACAGAGGCTTTAATGACCAGTAAGAGATCAACCAGACACAACAAAGTCTATAGCCCAGCGGCATAGTAAGAAATATGAAACCAATTGTTCAAATTGTTCTAAAAGCACCAAAATTGGCACACATGTGGATTAATACATTCTGAACAATTTTGGATATGGAGGCATTCAAGATTCTCCCCGTAGCACATTTGGCGGCCATTTTTCAAAATGGCCGCTATTTACCGTTAGCGTCATTGAATATGTACCATAATTTGTCTTTTTGTGGATGCTAAAGGTGATAAGTGTGCTAGAGGTGATAAGTATTGTACAATTACACATACTTCTGTGCTTACCAAATAATTTGGCTACCATTTCACAAGAAAATGAATTTTACTTTGCAGCGGCAGCGTTGGTGGCAGTGACGGCGGCTGCAGTAATAGTATAGTGTTGATAGTCATGGTGCTTGTAGTAGTAACTTGTGGTAACATGGTGGTGTTTTGTGTCTTTGCAGGTGAGGCAGCAGCAGCACCACCTGACATCAGAGACGCGTTGTTCCAGACTGCAGCCATGGCAAAGAAGTTCCAACTGGTCGATACTTTTGAGCAACGTACTCCCACAACACCTCCTGAGACAAACTGGAAGCTGTGTCTTGTATGTCAAGAGGAGACAACAGAGTCACTTGTCTGCCCAGTACTGTCTAAACGCCGAGACCCTGGGAGTGGATACACGACAATGGCTGCAAACTTGGTCAAATTTGATGAACTCGGAGAACTGCCAAGAACTGTTCAGTTACAGAGACTAGATGAAGGACAAGGTGTTGAGGCGACAATGGTTGCCCACCAGGCCAAGTGGCATAAAACATGTATGCTCAAATACAATAACACAATGCTACGAAGAGCAGAGAAGAGACGCATCGCAAGCAGCTCAGCATTTGATAGTACTGACAATGTCCAGGCCAAGCGCGCCAGAACACACTCTTCAGAAGCCACTACCAGCGGCACCTTCTGCTTTTTCTGTGGAAAGTCTGGCACAGAGACCCTACATGAAGTAACAACCTTCCAGGTGGACACACGCGTACGGAAGTGTGCAGCGCAAGTTGGGGACAATGAACTCATAGCCAGGCTCAGCATGGGTGATATGGTGGCTCTGGAGGCCAAGTACCATTCCAAGTGTTTGTTGGCTCTTTACTATCGTGCAAAGACCACTGTAGAAGCCGAGCAGAAAACTGACCATGAAGGTGTAATGTCAAGAATCGTACTGGCTGAACTGGTCCTGTATATCGAGGAAACCCACCTAGAAGAGGGCACCACCCCAGTCTTCAGACTCGCAGAACTTGTAAAGCTATACACAACAAGAATGGAACAGCTCGGGGTTGTTTTGTGCCAGAAAGTTAATAGCACAAGGCTGAAAGAGCGCCTGTTAGCCCAGATACCAGGCCTGAGATCCCACAGCAAAGGCCGAGATGTTTTACTAGCGTTTGATGAAGACATTGGTGAAGCGCTAGGCAAAGCCTGCGAGCAAGACTGTGACACTGAGGCAGTTCACCTTGCGCGTGCTGCACAGATAGTTCGTCGATATATGTTTGAAGACACTTACCAATTCCGTGGATCATTCCCGGGCGGCTGTCAGGAGGACTCTGTGCCAAACGTACTAGTTGCAATGGTAAATATGGTGCTGGATGGCCCCACCATCAAGAATCAAAGCCATTCCTCTTCAACACAAGCAGCTCTTTCCATGCTTGCAGAGTCCTTTCAAGAAGAAGGCAAGGAACTGGTCGTCACTGATGGGGAGCAGGTGATCTGTGTTCCACAGCAAGAGGATGTCAACTCACTCGCACCATGCAACCAAGAAGAGGCAGACACCCGCATGATGCTACATGTAGCACATGCTGCACAACATGGTCACCACCAGATACAGGTTCGAACAGTAGACAGTGACGTCGTGGTCCTAGCAGTGATGGTAGTCCAGAAACTACCAGCTGGAGACGAACTCTGGGTAGCCTTTGGGACAGGCAAGAACTACCGCTACATTGCAGCCCATGAAATAGCTTCCTCCCTTGGTCCAGAGAAGGCATGTGCTCTTCCAATGTTTCATGCCATCACAGGGTGTGATACTGTGTCAGCCTTCGTCGGACATGGGAAGAAATCTGCCTGGGCAACATGGAACACGCTGCCAGAACTCACTGATGCCCTGCTGAGTCTGGCAAATGCACTCACAAGCATCCAAGAGGATACAATGCATGTCATCGAGAGGTTTGTCATACTCCTGTATGACCGCACAAGCAAATGCAAGGACGTCAACAAGGCGAGAAAGCAGCTCTTTGCAAAGACGAACTCTGTTCAGAACATCCCGCCAACCTACGCTGCTCTGGAGCAGCATGTGAAGAGATCTGCCCTTCAGGGTGGTCATGTCTGGGGCCAGGCATTGGTACCAACGCCCGTGCTCCCTCCACCAACAGACTGGGGCTGGCATCGGAGTGATGATGGGCTCTACACACCACTCTGGACCACACTCCCTGAGGCATCCAAGGCCTGCTATGAGCTGGTGTCTTGCGGATGCAAGAAAGGCTGCAAAAACCGCTGCAAGTGCAAGAACGCTTCACTGCAATGCACTGGTCTATGTTTCTGTGAAGGCGAATGCCAGTAGATTGGGACAGAAAACTTGCTAACCAACATTATGATCTGTAGACATTCATAATTCTGGTGACCAGATTTGAAAAGTTCGGAATCTTAATTAACATAGTGTGGCAAAATCTACGTTATTGTATTACATGTATGTACTGCAGGATTACACAAGTACTGTGCCTAGAGACTGGGCTTTTGGTCGACTATATAACTACAATCTGACCATACTGTAAACTTCCCGTACTCTGTGTATTATTTTGACTAGCAATTTTGCCAGCAATTTGAAATAAAAAAGCAACTTGAGCAATTAAAGTGTGTTCCTGAAATCAGGTACTGGTTATTAGAGGTATTATGTCATTGAGTATTGAAATCTTCATCAAATGTCCACTTTTTCCACAAAATGGCGGCCAGTTTGGGGGCCATTTTTGAGAAGATTCATCTAAATATCTGTTAAACATTTATTGATGTTAATTCTGATGTAAAAAAAGGGAATTTTGGCCCATCTAGCACCAAACTAACGACACATAATGAAGTCTATGTAATGACGCTAATGTTAAATGGCGGCCATTTTGAACAATGGCCGCCATATCTTCCTAAGGGCTAATCTTGAATGCCTCCATATCCAAAAATGTTTAGAATATATTAATCTACATGTGTGCCAATTTTGGTGCTTTTAGACCAATTTGAACAATTGGTCTGCTATGCCGCTGTACTACTAGGAAACATTACTCTGTCATGACTCGACAAAGATCATAACTACATCCTAAGGATAAGATTCTTATCCAAGGTGAAAGTAAATTCAACAAAAAAAAAAAATTGCCGCAAAAAATGCTCAAATATCATGCTCTTGTTTGTAATTTTTCTAAATATTTCATATGAAGGATTTATACTTAAAAATGAACTGCTTTATAAATGAGAAGTATAATCTGCTTTGTCTGCCTGTCTGCCCATACGAAGGCTCGACTACCTCACTAATCCAATCACCACTTGACCACAATTGACAAAAATTATCGTTTTACTATAATTTCATTTAGTTCCTTTTTTTCATGTTGCGCTGACTGCTGTAGACTGTACATGTGTATGTATATGTATGTACCGTATGTGGTGAGGGAGGATCTTTGCATCAACTCCCTCAACAGTTTAAATTTCTCTTGCCATCTACAGAAGTCATCCATGCGCGATATACTGCAGA
>NC_090742.1:83007582-83020082 GCF_036898095.1 Palaemon carinicauda | reverse complement strand
TCAATATCTAAATAGTTTGTGTAACTGAAGAAGAAACAGATCGGATCTGTTTCTCAAAACTGAAGTCATCGCTATAATAATAATAATAATAATAATAATAATAATAATAATAACAACAACAAAATAATAATAATAATAATAATAATAATAATAATAATAATAATAATAATAATAATACACATGTAAATATACACCAGTAAGTCATAAAAGACAAATTAAAATCCATCGAACAGAAAATGCTTAACCTACAACAGCAACAGCCACTGGAGGATGCATCTCTTAATTAAATCTACTGAAAGGAAACACGAAAGCAAGTCTCTATTCAGACCCTTTAAAGTTAGTGTTTACCCTGAAGTATTGTGCAAGAGTACAAAATCAATATGTACCCCATTCTCTGAAATCTATCCTACACTTCTCGGAACCTTACTAAGCGATTGCGCGCTTTCTCACCATGTACGAAGGGCAAACCAGTTTGTGCTGAAAAGGGTCGTCCATTTTAAAGGGCTGCTGATGTATTTGGTTACGTACAGTATTCGTGTTCAATATAAGTAAATTAAATGTTTCTGTAGGTTAGTTAAATTTTCAAAGTTTCTGAAGGTTAGTTAAATTTTCAAATTTTCTGAAGATTGGGAAATGTCTAGTATAATTACATTAAAAAAGAAATGTTTAAGGTTACTTTTATAGAAATTGAATTTCAGGTCAAATATTTGTGGAAAAATGTGGAGTATAAATTCATTTTAGCAAGTACTAACAGATGAGAAATTACAGAAAAATTGCGATAAAGCGAGAACAATAAGATATGTTTTGATAAAAGTTATTTTGGATAAAAATACCATTGGGAAATGTGAAAAATAATTACATTGAAGAGCCAAAGGGACTTCTACAGAAATTTGGCTTGAGGAGGTCAAAACTTCGAAGGTGGGGAGATGTATGGCGTGGATAAATTAGATAGAAACGAAAAATTACAGTAAAAGAAAATATAATTTCCTAACAATAAAAATGTAGAGTTCTGTGTGATGTTTATATTTGGGGAAACAACATGAACCGAATATTAGAACTAGGAATTTAAGAGGATAAATTAGCTAAATTGAAAGCCGTCATAAATGTTGGGATTTGAAGAAAAAAAAATATAAAAAAATTACTTTTAAAAAAAGTATCAATTTTAGAACTTAATATTAAAAGATTAATCAGTAGAAAAAATATAATATAAATTTTAACGTAAAAGCAATGGTGTCAGATTAGAACAAAATTCTTGCAGAGAAAGGAAAAGACTTTACTTTCACAACAACAAATGCATCAAGCTCTCAATCTTCCCTAAACACCCACAAACTACTTTTTATTATCCCGTTACAAGATGGAGGAAAAAAATCCTACGTAATAACAAACAGGAAACCAAAACTTTTAATTAAGTAAGTCGACGGATGCAATACAAAGACATCATACCATGAAGTACGTGGCTCACAATTACAACAGACTGGTCCCGTTTCTACAGTGGGATGATCAGTGAGGCGCTTGAGACCTGGGGTTCTCGTCCAATAATGCAGGACTGGCAGAGATAAAACAGAGGTGCATACTCGTCCCGCCGGGCGTGAAATTGAAAATAAACCTTCGCACAAAATATAAACAAAATATGTATCTGCGACTCAAGTTTGTAATTCGAGTCATATATCACGGGAAAAATTTGATAGGTGCGTGGAATATCCCCCTATTTGTTATTTATAATTTTAATTTATTTCAAAATTATCCATTACTCAAGCAAACCCGATATCGATTTTATTTCATAACGACTAACACCCAAAAAGTAAACAAAAAAACATTCCAGAAATTTTTGACAAAACCCCATACGTACCAAAACACGGTTGGCTCCCCATATATATTCAGCACAGCCACATACCTGAAACAAATAAACTAATTACAGAATAGGGCACAGTGATCATCACTACTTAATTCTCCAATGAACAATATAACATTAATGTAAAATACTGAAATCAATTTCTGTATTATTAGCGTAAACAGGTTACAAAGTACTGCAATGAAATGGACATTGCACTTCTTCTCTTTGATGTATTTCCAAAAATATTTCCTTATACAAAATTCTCTAATACTTTCATCAAAATCAACACTAAGGTTATTAGTTCGTTAGTAGCACATAATTTAGTGTATGTGTGTCAGAGAGAGAGAGAGAGAGAGAGAGAGAGAGAGAGAGAGAGAGAGAGAGAATTACCTATATTAATCCCGGCCTAAGACCCATCAAGCTCTGATATATATATATATATATATATATATATATATATATATACATATTCAACTATTACAGTATGCCCTGTTCTCCTGCTCCTTTGCAGGAGGAAATGGCCTAACAATTTATTTAATAATAGATGGAGAAGTTTTCATAATAATAAAACTTGCTGAACTTTACACAAAATGTTTACAAGAATGCTCTATACCTACGGCTTTGGAAAACTTTATTATATTAATTCACAAAAAGGGAGACGAAACACCTGAAAAATTACCGCCTAATAAGTTTACACTCTGCAATATATAAATATTCACAAAACACATATTAGGCCGAATAGATCAACAGCTAGACTTTATTCACCAAAAAGGGCAGGTATTCATATCAATGTAATTAAACAATCAACAAAGTATGGCAAATCACTACATATGGCATTTATAAAATGAGAAAACGTTTGATTGTGTCAAAAGTTCAGCAGTAATGAAGCCCCTTCATAAGCAAGGAATACAAGAATCTTATGCTAGAACACTATGCAGGTAGTACAGAAATCCTAAATCTACATATAGTGAGAAAATACTGACTGAAAAAGGAGTTAGACAAGATGACTCCAGCTCTCCTAAATTATTCACAGCATGCCTAGAAATTTTTAATGATTTACCTTAGGAATATGTAGGTATTAACATTAATAGAGAATACCTTAACAACTTACGATTTGCGGATGAAGTAATTCTATTTAATGCATCGTGAAAGGAATTGCGAAAGATAATTGAAGATAAATAGTCAGGATTCACTCTAAATTCCTATTTTCCCTGTGTGCGTGTTTCTTTTTTTTTGCATATTATTTACATATATGTACGCAGGTATGTAAATATATATATATATATATATATATATATATATATGGACAAGTATTTATGTAGGTATAGGGGTAGTTATATCCTCTCATAATTAAGCAATTAATAAGTGAGAAAAAGAAAACTTATTTCCTTTTAAAGTTCATATAATAGAATAGTAAACCTGACGGTTTGGCTGCAAGATGCAGCACTTCATGTCACTCCCACCTTCTTTATCAAAATAAAAACAGCGATAAGAAATACGAACAAGTACATCCATACGATGAAAACGACACGGTAAGGATGCTTCCACGTCGCCCGCATGAAAAGCCGAGAGGCCTATTGTGTATAAAGACGGTCTAATAATGTGGTTTAGGAACCACGCGGAAATCTTAATTACATCTGGTGACGAGCGCTTAATACGCCCTTCAAGGAACTATAAAAACACGGCCGGATAATCATAGGACACTTCCGCAGTAATATAAACATAATGAAATCTTTCCCAGGCCTTTTATGCGTACCTAAGTACATGGTGTATTTTATTGGAAAGTTTGTTTTCATCTACATGTTACTTTATCTGTGTTCTTATGCATATTTCATCACCATCTTCATATAACTCTTCAAAATGTCAGCTATTTTCTATTCACCCAGGCAAGTTAAATGGAGCAATACACACATTATATAGGATAATGTAAGAATAATTTCAAGAGCTTTTCTTTTCACAGCGGAATGTTTTGAGTAATTTGAAATATCTACTTTGTTTACCAGCGAATATAAATTACGGAAACCTCATATCAAAAAATAAACTATCGATACAAAGCTATCTTCTTAAAATATTCCATTGATCAATATTATTTCTAGTTTTGTCAATGAAGAATAAAAGCAAGAGTATTTGTAGCCGTGAATATTTCCGTTAACCTAATATAACCGTCATGAATCAATAAACCACGAGCTAATATTTAATTGGATTTAAGAGAATAAAATACCATCCAAGGTTATAAATACAGATATATAGAATTTTCTTAAGAGTTTATCTATGACTTAACTTGTATGGCCTCCATGACTCAAGTTTCTTTCTATGACTTTTTTTTATAAGACACCTGCTAACGCACAAATATCCTGTGTCATTCATGCAGGTTCATCTATAATTTCCTTTCATCAATCATTCGAGAACCTACAAAAGACTTGAAAATTCACTAGCAAAGTCAATTGTTCTATCTTGGGTTTTCGCATGTCTCTTGAGAGGCAGAGGAAATGATATATGACTAGATTACCGAATTTTATTTCAAGAGAATTCGACGCAACATCAAACAACAGAACTTAAGATCTCATGTTATCAAATTTCGCTGAATTATTTACTGAAAAGGATAAGTTGTTCCTTCGTTACCACCTTTATCTAATAACATTTGGCTAAAAAAATCTGATGAAGAGGTCGCCATCGTGTGGCTGATCATTTCTGGGAACAATACTGTGGATAACATGAAGGGCACTCAGTAGAGAACATACCTTCGCCATGCCAAACAGTTTTATTTTGTTCTTATCTCTACTGCTTACTTGTACTTCGATGTACTTTTTTAAAAATATCATGGATTTGTCCTAGGGTCATACCACACATGTCCACTAAGATTCCTTGCAATTGGTTCAGTAAATATTTGTCATTTACTTAACATTGGGATTACTGCTGCGTACTTGTACTTTATCTAAAATGGTTACAGATTTATCCTTGGGTCATACCCAACACGATTACCAAGTTTGGTTAAATTCGGTACATTGATTTTTCTGTAAAGTTACAAACAAATAAATACAATAAAGAGGCAATGGTGAATACATGCCCTTCGCAAAACTGAAGACAAATACGTTGTCTGATTTTGCCAAACGAGTCTCCAGAATATATAAATGAGCAAATAACTTCTTGGCGTGCAATAAAATGTAGCGCTGGTAATATAAATTAGCCTTAGTTCTCCCATACTTTCTAATTATCATATTTTAATAAGTTTTGAAGTATTGGCGCAGATGTCACCAACGACGCTGCCCTCATGAATATCTTACGAATTCATTTCGCTTCACCAGGAATTAGCTGTATAAAAGTATGCATAAATAGGACTTCATTGACGACAGATTTATTAGAAAATACATTTAAATAAAAAAAAATCAAATAAAAAGCACAATTGAATTAGGACCAGCTATGGATTTTATTAACTTCGTACTTTAGCATTGATCATTTTTGTATGTATGTATGTGTATATATATATATATATATATATATATACTGTATATATATATACATATATAAAAGAAGAAGAAGAAGAAATAAATAGAGTTAAATAGCAAACTTTACAAAATAATTCAATAACTGGCACAGCTTTTCGCACAAGTTATCCGAATCACTAAAAATCGATATAAACCAAATGAATATGGCCTATCTGATTCAATTCCACAAAGTCGATTACGGTTAGGAAAGACACGACGAGCTGGCTCTCTAATCTTTGGACTGGACTGACAGCCACTGATATCGTAAATTTAATCATAATTTTACACAAGGAAAGTATCTCACAATAACAGGATAGGCAGCAACCAATGAACGCTGGACCGGTGGAGAAACTTTAGATATGATGACAATAGTCATGATACGAGTCTATGACTAGACCTATTCCACGAGTTGAGTTAATGGGTCTTTGTGCTTTTCCTCCCTCTCAAAAAAAGATCATTGTTATTTTCTTGTAAATCACTATTGCCTTTTCATGTGGATAAAAAAAAATCAATAACAGTTTTACGAGAAACGCTAACATGGCTGCTCAAAACTAACTCTTACTATTCTATTAGCGAATAAACCTTAACGTAAGACCTAAGCCGTGGATCTTATTGAAATAGCCGTCTTACTTTCCCTTTGAAATACCTCCAAAAGCATCTACATCCTTGCACCCTATCATCATCATCATCATCATCATCATCATATTATTATTATTATTATTATGAGCCAAGCTACAACCAAGTGAAGAACGGAAATAGGTAAATAAATAAGCTACAAGTGAAGTAATAAACAATTTAAATAACATTTATGAACAGTAACAGCATTAAATTAATCTTCCATACATAAACTATAAAATTTTAAAAAGCAAGAGGAAGAGAAATACGGTGGAATAGTGTGCTCGAGTGTATCCTCAAGCAAGGCCACAATTGGTAAAACATTTAAAATGAAGAATTATAAATAAAATCCCGCAAAACATGAACACCCGGGGATTAACTCTACTTAAACAACTCGCTATCTATGTTTAATAAGTGCTGGTAAGAGGAGATGTAGCTAATAAAAACTCACTCTTAACACTTGGGTATATCAATGGATTACTATAAAAAATGATGAAAGGGAGCGAGAAAATATATAGGGAAGAATTTACACGTGTACATAAAATCTATCACACGCTCAAAAATTCATGAATAACATTTCCGCAAACGCAGAGTGACCTGCTAAGGATGGCAATGTAACTATCCCCTTTCCAGAGAGAGAGAGAGAGAGAGAGAGAGAGAGAGAGAGAGAGAGAGAGAGAGAGAGAGAGAGGTCAACAAGCCAGCCCTTCAACTGCTATATTCTGAGTTACATCCTCTCCACATTCAAGAGGACGTCCTAGACTTATTTATGCAACACTATACATTTTTCCTTTGCCATCGCACTTGGCTTTGCTTGTATTTGCACGAAAGCAACTTTTCTCTATGCAGTAACTGAGGTGTTTTAACCAGATCGGACAAAGGGCTGACTGCCTTTTTCACGGCAAACCGGACTTCGTTTTACATCTTATTTGCCGACACATTAAGTGAGCGCGCCATCCGTTTGTTTATTTCATTCCACGGTTATAAAAACGCCTGAGAGGGATTCTCCGCCTGTCGTCGCCTTTCGCTCTTTCGTTGCATGCAGTGCTTGTGGAATACTTTTCCCCCCTCAACATTAATATTCATTTATCGTTCGTATAGAAAATGCAAAAACGTTGGCCAAGTAGGTGACACGCAACAGCAGCACACACTCGTGTGAAATTTTCTTTAATACAGAGTGGAGTAGCGCGCTCGCGGGTATTTGTTTTTTTACGAACAGATCAAAGAATGATGGATACATACGCTTTTAACTACGGAAATAAAAAAAGGAATTAGACGAAAATAGCGGGGTTTAACAAGGAAGAAACGGATAGGGATACATATGTATAGTTGGTGTCTCATTTCAACAAGTAAAACTAACATATTCGACCTATAAAAAAATCTGAAAATGAGTTAAAGTTCTTTTCATGTAAAAACTAAATACTTCCTTAGTTTGAAGAATCAATAAAGTCTAAACATTAACGACACAAGCGTGCTGGTCGGACACAATTGTCCTTTAATAGAATAGTGATTAATATCGGGTCGACTGCTAATTAGATGGCATAGGCCATGGCCCTTCCTAACGACACGACAGAGATTAAGATATAATAATTTCGTTTACTTTAACTGACAGACTCAGTTATACACAAATACTCGCGTTGCAAAAAGTACAAATATTTTACCCACCAAAAAGTACAAAATATTCTTTTTACATGAAAATTTACTTGTAAACAAATATTTTTCAGACTTGTTTCCCATACAAGTATCACGTGACGTTTTGATTTTACAGTTAGCTTTTAATTTTGATTACAAAGTAAATTGAAAAATAAAGAAAAAAATTAATAGACACTCATTAATTGTCGCTCGTATCCATGCTGAGAGAGAGAGAGAGAGAGAGAGAGAGAGAGAGAGAGAGATATTAAGAAAAGAGAGCATTTGTGAAAAAAGAGAAGACGACACGAGACGTTCAGATAAACGGAAATGACTTAAATCTTTAATAAGAGAAAATAGTAGGTTCTCTGGTGACTTGCACAAGGGACAGAGCATCATAAAAAAAGTCTACAACAAAGGAAAAATAAAAGATATTTTAGTGCTTTCACCTTAGGCATAACAATATGCCATTGTTTTAAAATAACCGTGAAAAAACAATGTCTTCGTTCATGACGTGGCATGAATAATTAAAATTTCTAATACCATCGAAATAATATTTCTTTTCCTATCACGTTCGTCATATCACAATCTGATATGTATGGTTCAGAGACATTTAATGATACATATTAAGAACCTTGGATATGAGTGTACTGAACATACGGTTGTCATCATTGTTGTCTTCGTAAACGTCTGGATAACACGAGACTCAATACTACACAGTATTCTAGAAGTTTTATTTCAACTGTGGTCAGATTGTGGAATGATCTTCCTAATCGGGTAGTTGAGTCGGTGGCACTTCAAGTTCAAACTTGCTGCGAATGTTTTTATGTTGATCAGGCTGACATACGTCTCTTTTTATAGTTTATATATAAAATATCTTTTTTCATTGTTGTTAGTGTTCTTGAAATATGTCATTTTAATCGTCCATTAACTCTATTGTAGCTTATTAATTTTCTTATTCCCTTTCCTCACTGTGCTATTTTTCCCTGTTGGAGTCCTTGGTCTTATAGCATCCTGCTTTTCCAACTAGCTTGCAGCTTAGCTAATAATGCTAATAATAATAATAATAATAATAATAATAATAATAATAATAATAATAATAATAATAATAATAATAATAACTTCACTGTTTCATGGATTGATTTTAAGTCTCCTTCAGAAAGCTTTGATTATTCATAAATAAAACTTACAGTTTGTAGTCTACATTAGAGTTTATATCCTCCTCTTCACCAAAACCTATTTATCACCAATACTTGCATCTGATATCGAGGAGGAAACAAATAACACCAAGTCTTTGACATTTTCGCTCGAAAATAAAAAGAATCAATGAATAAAATAATAGCTAGGCAATATATATATATAGATATATATATATATATATATATATAATACATAAATACATAATATACACATATACATATATATGCATACATATATACATATACATACATATATATATATATATATATATATATAATACATAAATACATAATATACACATATACATATATATGCATACATATATACATATACATACATAATATATATATATATATATATATATAATACATAAATACATAATATACACATATACATATATATGCATACATATATACATATACATACATAATATATATATATATATATATAATACATACATAATATATATATATATATATATATATAAGACAAAAATTTATGCTCATTAATGATTGAGGAGCAGAGATGGGAGGTGGTAAATGAAGGGAGAAGGCTAAGGTAAATGATGGGTGGAGGAGGGTGTGGAAATAGGTAGGGAAGAGGGTGGAGGATATGAAGGCAAAGGAAAGGAGAGAGGAGAGGGATGGAGGGATAGAGGAGTAGGTCAAACAAGCATGAAAGAGGATTACCATCGAGTCTTACGTATGAATGGAAAGGAAGAATGTGATAATGAAGGCATTAAAGGAGGGAAAGGGAAGATGATAGGGGCCTCCGATGATGGTATCACAGCCATGAGGTTATATCGAATTACGTGTCCCTGCCCTTTAATGGCCTTCCATTACGACTTATACGACAATCCGCAAAGAGAGAGAGAGAGAGAGAGAGAGAGAGAGAGAGAGAGAGAGAAAGAGGGGGGGATTTTAATACAATCGTAAAGCAGTGTGAATTCATTTCATTGTGAATACTAATCGTGAAAACAGTTCCCAAAGAAATCATTGAAATTAATATCCATGAAATTCAGTGATAAATAAAATGACTTGTCACATATTTTAAGATAAAGGCCGTTTTATATTCGGAGAAAAAAAAGTTGCCAGAAAACAAAATGCATAACCCGGAGAATTGAAAACAATATGAATTAGTACCTTCTACAGGGCGTAGGGAAATGTGTTTTGATACTGTATGTATCCGTTATCTATTGACCAAAAACGCATATTCGCTTTTAAAATTACCTCATTGTAAGTTACGATCTCTGTATATATTTCAAAACAATGTTATATATTGTAGGGAGGCTGACTCTCTCTCTCTCTCTCTCTCTCTCTCTCTCTCTCTCTCGCTCTCTCTCTCTCTCTCTCTCCCCAAACGATAGCTTACAAAAGACATTAAAACAGCATCCCATCCGTAACAATGTCTAAAATAACTCCCCTTTAACCAAAATAAAGACATAAAGGCCTATTCTCTTGCCGTAGAAGCAGGTTATATATATATATATATATATATATATAAAACATTTTGGGGAGGTAAATACGATTACAAAGGGGACGATTTCAAACAGACACACATTAACACTTCAAGAAATCACTTTAGAAGTAATAGACCAAAATGAACGGCAATGATCACCTTCATTAAATACCCAAACGGTTATTTTACACTCTTACTCAAGCGTTCTTCTGATAACGAGAGAGAGAGAGAGAGAGAGAGAGAGAGAGAGAGAGAGAGAGAGAGAGAGAGAGAGAGACTTATTCGGGGACTGACATTAGATTTCACTAGTCTTCATTCGCGAAAACGAAATAACACACATGCAAACACACACACAGTATGTTTATAATTTTGAGAAGTCCAGTTACCTTGGGAAAAAAAGATCACATGGAAGAAAGTCTTTCAATATTAGATAACTTTACTTGCCAAAATACGTTGAAACTAAAAAATATATACAAATACCTCAGAAAAGAAATATAAAAATCCTATTTATTCATAAAAAATTGAAGCTTCTAAAAATGAAAAATTATATATATATTTAGGAAATATGTTTCACGGTGAGAAAAAATTCAAATAAAAAGAAATTATATAGCTACAACCTAGAACTTTTAGGCGAAGGAGGGTACAATTCAGTATAATTATGAAACTAGTTCATAATCATTCTGGGGGGGGGGAAGTTGAAAATAGAAAGAAAATTAAATGTATACAAAACCCCAAAGTAAATTAGTAAGACATAAATTAAATAACTATGAAACTTCAATTTAAAAAACAAGTAAAAACTGTAATACAATTAAAAGCACAGACACTTTAGCCTCCAAGAAGAGAAAAAACATAAAATATAGTGGGAAAAGCCTAGAGACAAATTGGGCCTAGAGAAAACCTCTAAATGGTTCGATCAAAATAACACCCTTGGTCTATTTCCCCCCCAAATCAGCCTCAGCACACATCTTTGCGCTCTAACTTGGTTTGTTCTGGCGGACAATAGTTTCATTACTTGGGGCATTCGAGCCAATTTTGAGGACCGGCTGTAAATAATGTCATCCCTAATAGCCCTTAAAGGTCATCGCTAATTGGGTGAGACATGTCCATCTCGCCTTTATGGCCGGCAGGGTGCTACAAGCAGCCCCGTCGGCAATGGGGGGAATTTTGAGCAGCAATTGGCCTCGATTAAGACGGTTCAAGGGAGGCAAGATAATTGCCCCGGAGTAACGTGTCTGGATCTCGTCAATGACTGAATAGGGTTCTGTCGGACAATACTGGTTCGAGAAAAACTAAATACAGATATATAAGAAATATAATGACTAACAAATTACTAACTTGACTTTTCTAACGTGTAACATTTAACGCTCAATGGAAACCTAACTTGAAAAATATAAGAAATTAACAATCTGGAATTATCTGACGTTCTTCTCCAAAGGTCATTGCAGCATCACTAACAATCGTCAAAAGAACTTAACTGAACTAACACACACCCTAACCGAGCTTTAAGATATAAAGCCAACAGATATCCTACTAACGAAGTCCTGAAAACCGTCCTTAGTAAGTAGTGAAAAAAACATTAAAATAATTTCAATAACTCAAAAAATAATAATGAAAAATAACTTATATGCAGATACAATGATACTGAATCTTAAAATTCTGTCAAAATAAACATGACAATACGGAAAATAGAGTAACCCATTCTTCCCTTTTCTCAATGTACGATACCTTTTCAGTCGACTTCCGTTGGTCATAGGTACTTACCGGCCTTCCTAAACAGCAGTATATATTATCACTGCACAGACAATTACAGTTCCCTGTTCATAGCCCAGGCCATGGCAATTATGTCTGGTTCATTGCCATCGGTGAGTGACCACGGCAATTGAGGATATGTCCATCGGCACAATGCCTCAGCCATTATCGAAAACCCGGCAAATAAGAATTGGGGTTATAGCTTTCAAGGTAATATATAACGATATTGATTTCCTTATCGCACAAAGGACTTCAGTAACGCAATTGTATTGGGATACACTCACTCATAATGTTTATTCGCATTTACGTGGGAAGGTTTTGCAATGCAAACATACTGCAAATCAGAAAATGGAGCGTATCTTTCTGCTCGGGTTGTAGAAACAATAATTATGCTTCCCTCGAATGATCAACCAAGGAACTTCCCACATGTTATAGTCAAGTGAGATTTATTATTATTATTATTATTATTATTATTATTATTATTATTATTACTACCATAATCAAGAGCAACAGTAATAGCAATAATATAT
>NC_090742.1:82973183-83007082 GCF_036898095.1 Palaemon carinicauda | reverse complement strand
GTAGCTTGAGAGAGATTATTTTTATTTTCTCGAACGAAAAACAAGAGAGAGAGAGAGAGAGAGAGAGAGAGAGAGAGAATTAACTTGATAAAAACTTGTATATAGGTATGCAGTATATATATATATATATATACTGTATACCTATATATATATATATATATATATATATATATATATATATATATATATATATATATATATAGCAAAACCCAGCGAGAGATAATAAAATGTTTTAGTACATAGCACTTTCGTGCATTTAAACACACACTGCTTAAGGGTACAGGTGTGTATTAAAATGCTCGATCGCGCTAGGTACTAAAGCATTTTATTATTTTCTACTGGCTTTTGCTGTGTATTAAGTCACGTGATCTTTTTTGACAGTAAAACACACAAAAAAACACACACACACAATTTCAGCCCAATGACAAATCTAAAAATACGGTTTAGTGAAAAACCTTCAGCAGATTTCCCAGTACAGTGTGACAAGCAACGCTCTCTAGTGACTTACAGGGCGAGGCTTGCCAAGCACTCCCTGTGCAGGAGGAGTTCAAATAACTCCATGATGATCCCGTGCAGTTATCTTTAAGCGCCTTTTGAGTTTGGTCGACGTAGGTGGCCTGCAAACGCCAATGCCTTATCAGGCAAGAAACGTAGTTAATTTGTATTGGTTTAGAGTTCTTAGTGATTCTTGTTACCCTAATGAAATTTCGACATATTAATAACAATAACAATAATCGACTTTTTCTCATTTATTTCATGGTTTTTTTCACTACGATTGAAAGTATGAAGCATTCAACTTTTACTCGATCTACATGAAATACTTATAAATCAAAGCAGTGGTCTGTTCCCAAGTAGACATAATCATGATTACTTGAAAATGCATAATACTCCAAGCTACGCATAAGCTTGGTGCACTCAGTCAATTGATTTATATAAAAGGGTTGTGGTTGCCTATTTGGTAACGTCCCTGACTAGTGACCGCCAGACTCGCTCAAACTCGTTAGTTGCTATAGTGGCTGCAACCTCACCATCCTCTTGAGTTATGGAGTGGGATTTGGGAGAGACTACGGGATTACCTGCTGAGTCAGAAGCAGCCACTGCCTGGCCCTCCCTGATCTTAGCTTGGATGGAGTGGGGTTTGGGCGCTGATCATATGCATATATGGTCTGTCTCTATGGCATTGTCCTACTTGCTGGGGCAATATCACTGTCCCTTGCCTCTCCCATTCATGAGCGCGGTTTAAATCTTTACACTGAGGAAGAATAAGAGAATATAGAAAGATCTATAAACAGCTTAGTCCCTCATTGTTTTTGTTCGTGTTAAAGAAATGACTGCCAGTAACATATTTTTACGCATTTCATTTTTTAAAATTCCGGAATTTCATCAAAGTACCCAACTCCAACGACTTCATCTGGCTGCGGATATGCGAAAAGAGAAATGACGTGATAGAAAGACACTTGTGCATTAAAGGTTCGCTAATATCAAGCCTCTTGTTATGGTTGATAAAACCCGAACGAGGCTGTAACTTTATTTCTGAAAAAGAAAACAAAAAGAGGAAGGAAAAAAAGGCCTCACGAACGCCAACTCTTTTACAACTTCGAAAGTTTTCATATAAAATCCTTCGTCCCTTCTTCCTTTATCCCCACCTTTTTCCCCCCACTTCCTTCTCCAGCATATAATAAACCCTTTGCCTTCATTAAATTTCTAAAGAAGGTATACCCATTTCCTTCCCTACTTCTTAGAAAGGATGAGGAAAACAGAGTAGAATAAGGAAGCGGGAACAAGAGAGGGGGGCCTGGGGGAGAGGGGGGTGCCAAAAAATTACCTTATTTAGCGCCACGTTTCTCCTAGACGACACCGTTCCTTGGTCCCGTTGAACTGTGATCCCTCCATCCCTAGCTCCCCCCAGCTTTTCCCTATGAATATTTCTTACCTCCCCCCTACGCCTCCCCAACGAATATATCCTACCTCTTCACTAGTTTTTTCTTGAGATTCTTCTAATAGGAAGGGAATCCTAAGATCTCGTTACTTGAGAAAGGTTAGTAGATCATCTTTTATCTTCTCCCTCTACCCTACTTTCTAAGCGTCATCTTTCATCATTTCAGCTTCCGACCCAACGCCCACCTCCCCTCTTCGGCTTTGAAGAAATGCGACTAGTATATGACATAAGCCCTGTATTAAGATATGAAAGGGTTCTTGAGGTGGGGGGGGGGGGTTTGGAAGGCAAAAGGGAAATTTGAGGAGTGGGGGGAGAGGTTTACCGTCCCGTCCCCAAACAAAGCGACCAACGGCGAAAATTTTCCAGTTCTTGCTGAGATATTCATCCACGAAGACTTTGTTCTGAACTTAAGACTCTTGCATTTAAACTTGTAACTTTCTGTCGTCTATTCGAGCCGTAACGTGAGACAAACGCCGTTCTAGCAGGCTCGAATCGTAGCTCGAAACTGACAGATAAGCCCGACACACAGTTGTTTATTACTATCAAGTCGTCTTCGAGACGTGAAAATGAATGTTGCTACTGCTGAGACCAAATGGCTGTCTGGTATATTTCAAGACGACTCGATATGTCAGTGATTTAACTTTACTGATCGCCAATCTTCTGCTGTCACTTTAAAAACAAGAGTTGTATGAGAACCCGGTAACACTCAACTCTCTTCGAACCGTGTTAAAAGGCATCTCCGTTTCCTCTATTGGGTTAATTTCATTTCATAGGAACACCAATCTAAGTGTATACTGTGCTCTGACTTCCAGAGAGTTAGCTTAGATTATTCATCCTTTTCAAGAGAGAGAGAGAGAGAGAGAGAGAGAGAGAGAGAGGAGTGAGAGAGAGAGAGAGAGAGAGAGAGCATAATCTATAGAGTATTTTTATATGAATCTCATTAGTAACCCTGATAAGGCAAGAGAAGAAGAAAGGTGGGAATGGAGAGATGGGAGAGAGGCACAGCAAACCATTTAATCAAGATAATGTTTCAATTCCTCTTTCACCGGAGCTTAATTGCTCCCAGCCTCTGGCCTTTTAGCCTTTTTCCCCTCTTTCTCTCACTCCCCGGGTGATGAATTCCCTGACAGTAAGTAGAGATATCAAGGGCTTTGGCCTTACCTTATACGTCAAAAGTTTCCAACTTTCCGCCAATTAACTAATTGCTGTTAATCCCTCCCAGTCACGTAATCACTTTTAAATTAACTCTCTCTCTCTCTCTCTCTCTCTCTCTCTCTCTCTCTCTCTCTCTCTCTCTCTCTCTCTCAGCATTAGCATAGCTCTTCTCCTGCTCCAACACAGCGTAGACTGGGCTATTTATTACCACCCAATAAATATCTGAATAAGCAGACACGATTCCTCGTACCGTTAAAAAATTTCATCCTACCTACCACAGCTGCAGTAATGACAAAACCATTCTATAAAAATATTAATATATGAATTAATAAAAGGATTTATCAATACATTAATTAATGGATATAACAAAGGTTATTAAGGTATTCACACTTCCTCTAATGAATTTCGGCACAGAAGGCTCATGACTCTACCTATTTCTTAGGCAATCTTGCCCTACCTTCATAATTATCATCATATTATACTTCTACTATCCTTAAATTTCAACATTCGCCTTTATTTTTTCTACAATTTCCCAATTATAAATTTTTTCACAAATCCATTGTTCTTCATTCTTCATAAACGACCAAATTAAATAAAAATACAGATATATCCATTCACCCGGAGGCAAAAGAGAAAAAGGTGACTGGTACAGTTTGAGCGAGAGTTCTAACACAATAATGATAATGCTTGTGTGTGTATGAAGGATAGCAAGAAATTTGCAATATACACAATATCAACCTCTTATGTGAGTTATTAATTCTAATGTTGGTTCGTGTCATTATTCTACTGAGGACTCATTTTGAAAAAATAAATACCGTAAAGAATTTTTTTGGGCAAGAATTGAAGGTTAGGTTAAAAGAAATTGTATCACAAGAAAGTACAGAAATCAAACTTTAAGAAGAGACAAAATCCCTCTGTCTTTCGAGAAGACTCTTGAACATGACACGACGCCATCAGGGCTAAACGTCTCCTGAGACAAGTCCAAGCAGAGGACGTTTTGAAAGCTGCTTGGGTGAATGCAAATCAGGCGAACCCAGCTGTATGTGATTTACGTTAGCTAAGAAATGGACTAATACAAAATGATGGAGGAGAAAAATCACAAGTGCAGAAACCACATAAATCAATCCCTCCCACTTCCCCTCCTACGGCCTCCCTCCATCCCCTCCTCCCAGAGACCCGTAAATCATCCAGGAGACATAAATTCCAATGAAATCCAGATTCGTATAATCGGCCCAGACGAGGAAGAGGGAGACTGAAGAAGTCTAGACATAAGGAATAAGATCAGACCCAAGTGACTTCAAGTCTATTTGAGAGAGAGAGAGAGAGAGAGAGAGAGAGAGAGAGAGAGAGAGAGAGAGAGAGAGAGAGAGAGAGAGAGAGAGAGAGAGGTGGATATTTTATTTTCTCTATTATACCCTTCTCGGCTGACAAGTTATTATGAGCCACAACAAAATAGCAACACGACTGCTTGAGAAGTGTGAGTGATCGCATCCCACACTCATCTTTTTTTTTTTTTTTTTTTGGTGGAACAGACAAATCAAGTGTGCTTGGGATGTGTTTCTGATTTTAACGGCAGCAACAGCAATAACGGCCTGTTACTAGCTCGAGGGATTCCAAATCCAACAGCTCTCGAATGATGATGATTTGTTACCGGATAGGTTACAATAAATTCCCCAGCAGTCAGCCAATGCAGATCTTCGACTGGATAAGCTTCACAACACTTGTTTTATTGGCTCGTAAAACCTAATGGATCGCGCAAGATGTTCAAAAAATATTCGCCAAGGAAATCGAGATAAGGAGGGAGATTGGTTCCCTTTAAATAAGTATCCTCTCTCGCCAACAACCCCCCCCCCCCTTTTTCCCTTAATACTAGATGGCCACTTACTAAAGCTTTAGCGTAGCCACAAAGCGCTCTCTCTCACTCTCTCTCTCTCTCTCTCTCTCTCCCCGAGAGAGAGAGAGAGAGAGAGAGAGAGAGAGAGAGAGATAAAAGGGGACCAAGCCATAATCTTCTAAAACACACTATTCTACTCGTTTATTCATTGAACTATGTAAACCTGCTGCTCCATTACGTGAGCCGGAAGATGAAGTAATTAAAAAAAGTTCATAGCAACAGCTACCATACGACAACGACAGCAACAACAACAACAACAACTTGATGGCAAACAGTCAAATTCCATCCTGTCAAGACAGTAATCCAGTTGAAGGAATGCTTTAATGATATGCCAACAGCCCAGCACTTCAACTCAATCATCACTTATCGGCTTTACTATCAGCTGCAAGTGCTTATAGAGAGAGAGAGAGAGAGAGAGAGAGAGAGAGAGAGAGAGAGAGAGATTTATCCAGCCTTTGTAACAAATGGGACAGAGATTCTATAATGATAAAAATAGTCAAGAGAAACAGTTTACTCGTGTCCAGAAATCAGTAGTATAATTTTGAACCGTATCTAATGTGTGTATTTAGAATAATTAGAATTTCCGTCCAAGAAGGAATTATAAGCCAACCCCTAAGTTGTCCACAGGAAATGTTTTCAACCCATGTTGAGGATATCCGGTATGCTTTTCAATGACCAAACCTTCAAGGACCAGTAGCATGGGAATGGGAAATGAAGCATTTCTTGTGCAAAGTAAGCTAGGTCTGGACAATGCGTGTGAAATGCATACAGGTATCGGTAGACAAAATTACGAAATAAAAGAATATGCATTTACATGGGAAAGTATTCAAATGCAAAAAAAAAAGCCACACACCTGGAGAATATAACAATGAAAGACTTAGAAGAGACATACCCACTATTCGCTTTGTAGTTTATATTCACAAAGGAATGAGACAAAAATTACATCGGCGCAAATAAGTTTTATATAGGAAACGATCACACATTATTAAGTGATTGATAAACACACGACGTGAATGTAACCAGTAAGGCAAAATAACTCTCCAAAATGACAGATGTCTATACAATACAACCGAAGGGAAAAAAACAATTAGGGTTTTACAATAAACTAGCATCTTCATGCGAATGCATTCAAGCAGAATTACTACGCATATAGTAGAATGTCAATTGTCCGGAACCAGAAATAGCAATGTGGATTCCTGTTACATAGTAGTATATCTCCACTTTTACATAACCACCTACAATGATACATCACAATATAGCAGGATTGAATTATATCGTAAAATACGTGCATAAAACAGGGATTACTAAAAACGAATTGAAAATATAGTCTTTTGATTTTACACCAATACTAAATACACCTCTGTGTCAGCTTTAATTAGACTATCCTAGTTTCAAGAGAATTGAATACGCAATAACTTCTTCAGAAAACTCTGAAGTCAATTCATTATAAAGTCATCAATTAACTAATAGGATTAATTCGAGAAGAATAAAACACACGAAACTCTATAATAAAATAAAACTGAAGAAAATTACACATAATAATGCCCCAACCCTTTTCTAAGAAATCTAACTGTGATTACTGTATCATATTAGGAAGGAAACAATTAAAACGTGTCTTTTAACGAATACAAAGAATAAACAGTAACAACAATATAAACTTACAGGAAATTCCAAACTGCATAAATCATAACGAATACCTAATGTCGATGATGTCATAGATTGTCATGAAAGTTTTATAAACTTTAAAAATAATATGCAAGGTACAGTGCACACCGACAGTATCTACTTGCTTTAGCAATTTACAAATACACATCTGCAACGAGTTCCCCTAAAAATTGCAAAAGACAGCAAACAAAATCCACCGATTCTTGATGTGTTGCTCCCTGCAACTTCAATTTTCAAGGATATGGAATGTGTACTCTTGGGAGGAAACGCCGTCAATCAAGGAGAAGAGATCACCTCGGGCAGTCTTGAATGTCCTTTGCTCTGGGCACGGGGTGATATTGCCAATCGTAATTGCTCCTTCTATTGTTCTGATAATAGCTGTTTATGTTTTGGTAAAAATCCATACACGAAGAAAAGGTAATTTTATAAACCCGACATGACTAGGGTTTTTTAAGAGTAAAAAACAAGACATAAACAGAAAAAGTAAAAAATTACTTTGTTAAATTGCCGTTTAAATTTTGTGTTAGCTGCAACATGCAACCGGCATACGCAACGGTCGGAGAATTGATAGTTCACACGAGAGCCTTCCCTATTTTAGGCGCGTTTGTTCAACCATCAGAAAATTGCAAGATTTCTTTCATTTCTTTCTTACTCCTTTTGCGAGAACAAGGACATTCAGGGACAAACAGATGACACCTGAAATGGGCTAAAGGTTCCCGACATTAAATCTCGTGAAAAAGCCGTAATAACAGTTACCATAAAATTTGACGATGCTGTGGAAAAAGGCAACATTGAATCAACTCTTGCATTATGAATATAAGCATTCGAACCGATAAAACCCTTCACAAAGGAAATAGCAGAACCAATAAAAGGGCAACATTGAGAAAAAATAAGAATGTCCTTCAATTCTTAATGTCTCGACAATAAGTCTTATGTTTATGGCATTTGGTGATGAAATTACAGTAAAGTCACAAAAGGGGCTTACTCAGCCTGTCTGATGCTATATATCCTATCGATCCTTACCTTCATTTATCTACCTTTGTTTTCCATATCATTCACTATGTGATTTTAAAGGAATCTTGTTCGTACGCTTACGAAAAATATATACCAGTATTTCTTCAAATTCCTTTAAAAAAAAAATGATTATACTTTATATTTCCGGTCTTAACGACTCTTACACTTGCGACGTCAAAATGACAGTAAATAAAAAAAATTACCAATTTTCTAAGAAAAGTCGCTTTCCAGACGTAGCCCCTCCAAGGCATCCCACCCAAAACACCCGCACCAGCCACGCAGCTTCACTTGACACATCACGTTCATTTGTTTGCCCCTTAATTAATCGTCTGTAGTAATTATCCCACGTGTCACCTACCCTCTCAGACCTTTGCTCCCTCTCTTGGGAGACTTCTCCTCCCCCAAAGTTCTATCCCCGTGAAAAAACTCCTCCCTGGACCCATCCGGTCATAACTTCTTTTCTACAATTTTCTCTAAGCTCAGAAGACTCGCCAACATTTTTTTTTTTTTACCCAAGAACTTTCTCTTAAGCAGACTCACAATTCTCTCTCTCTTTCTCTATACCTCCATTTCCCCTGACCCTTTTCTTTTAGCGTTATAACTTTGTGTTGAATGATATTCAGTTGAAGGAAAGAAGTTTCTTTCCTCTAATTATTACGGACGAGTCGTTTTACAAATGGTGGCGGAATATCTCTAGATCTCCCTTGTTTTTCAACTAAACGTATAACCATTATCAAAACAATAATTGGTAAATCCTCAATCAAAACGAGCAGATTTTGAGTAATGATAGAAGAAAAAAAAAGATATTCTTTACCAAAACAATTAGTAAATACTCAAATATAAAGAGCAGATTTCGATTAATGATAAGAATAAACATAAAAGATAATTCTTATCAAATAGTTGATAAAACCTCTAATATAAAAAGCAGATTTCGAGTCATGATGAAGATAAAGGAAAAAGCGAAAAGATATTCTTTAACAAAATCAATAATTGGTTTCGAGTAGGCTAATGATAAAATGAAAAAAAAAATTGAATATATTTTTTATCTCTACACATCTAACCTACCAAATATTCCCTCTAATTCATATCACCGCGTCCTACTCCAACTCAATATTTTCATCGCATGATTTATCTTATTATAAGTTATTGGCCTCTTTCTTTTTTTCCCGCCCATTAATTAGTATTCGGTTCAAAATCCGATTTTCTCCTTCCCTCCCAATTTATCAAATGAAATTCCACCGCTCGAAACTTTTCCCGTTTCGACTTTGGTCAATAGAAAAAGAGGATAAGTAATGTGATTGTATTTTATATTTACCAATTGTTTCCAGTGTTTGCGATAGGAATCTATCTCTTACACGTACGTTCACAGAGCCTGAATGCAAACCGTTGTTAGGATATTTAGTAAAACTTATCAAATCTGTCTATGTATGCATAACGTATACTGCTATGCCTTTCCCGGACATGCAAGTCCTTCACGAATAGATCTTTAATATGTGCATTGAGACTAAATACGACACATATTCTCAACACAAAACCATTTTCCCTTTCCATAGAGAGACATCAGAAGGTGATTTTGAACTTCAGCAAGTCTTTACGGATGAAGATGCTGCCCAAATGCCCTTCACAATCCTGCTTGAAATCCACAGCAAAAGAAATATGGAATTTAACGGAACGTGAAAAGGGCATGTCATCTCCAAAGAATCGAGCTTTGAAGTCTCACTGGTAAGATACGTACCATGAAACTCCCCCCCCCCAAATAAAAAGGCATCGCCCCATACGCATAAGTAGACATAATTATATACAACTCTACACACATTGGGCTATCAAAAGAGAGACGACTAGATTAGGACTCTGCTATACACATTCTTGTCGAGTTCAGGATTTGTATTTAAAACAGAAATCAACCTATCTCCACCATGGTAGTTAATTGGCAAGTTTGTAACACCTGGCTGTTTATGATAATTTTACTACCAACACCTATGATTTTCATACGTTCAAATATCAAGCTCCCCCACAAATACACATACACAAACATATACACTCGTTCAACTGTTCATAGGAACCTATACAATTACTTATGGAATAAAAATCAGAAATTAAAAAACTTCTACTCTCTAATTAGCGCATAATTTATCTCGCGCCTGACATTATCAATACACATCAACATTTAGGGTTATACAGCAATCCTCTGAGCACCATCCTTCATAGCGGCACATCAGCGTCACCATCCACATCCCCTCATACATCACCTCTCTCTGTCTCTCATTAGCAATTGTCATCTTACCCTTCTTTTGAAATCGAGCATGAACAACAATATCCTCCTCCACTGATCCACGTAACTTTCCATTCCAAAACTGAAATTTGTCCTTTCAACCCCCAATAATTTAGCGAATGTCTTCTTTTAGCACCAGAAAGTCGAGCCCTAAACCCTTTAATTTTCCTTTTCAGAACCGTAATCCCTCCTTTTAACAGCATAACTTCGCCCTCCCCGGCCCTCGTATCTTCCCCTGGCTCCTTTTGCAAAGCTCCGTTAAACCTTTCTTTCGATTCAAAACTTCCTGTAAGACGGTAACCCTACCACCGCCCAACCCTGTGACCTCTTCTCCATCCTTGGGTAGATTGTATGGCCCATCAACCATCCGAGTGAAATATGACTAGTGAACCCCTCTCACTCACTCTCCATTAATCACACACAGGGCTTCTTTCTGCAGTTCGCTTCATTCACAGGCATTCCTGGGTGGCTGTAATACTTAAAATCCCATTTAGGTATTTGAGTATGTAAAGTAACACTTGGTACAGTATATATACATACATGTTATGAATTAAATGTGTATGTGTTTGAGCGCGCACGAGTACCTTGCCTATGTAAGAATATCAACAACAAATGTAGCCGTTTCTAGTCCATTGTAGGACAAAGGCCTCGGATATGTCTTTATTCATGACTGTGCTGGCCAGTATTTATCACCAAGACGGACTGGTGATGATGGGAGATTTTCGTCTGATCGCTCACAGCTAACCCACCTAGTATGGGTGGTGGCCATGACTAGTACAGCTCTGCTGATTATGACGATACGTACACCTTTCAAGGGGAAAAATAAATAAATAATCATATATTGATATGTCCAGGAAAAATATATGCAAAAAAATCACAGAATATTGGATATTGCACCGTTTGTCTGCATCACACATGCATAATTATCATATCGAAAGTATACACATGAGATCCGTATACGACTGAAATACTTTCCCCAAAGAATGTGTATTATAAAACACACACACAAAAAAATACATAATCATCACGTATGAGTCGTTCAACATTTGCATTACGTTCAGTCCACTGACCAGTGGGGTTCCATCAAGACAAGTCGTGTTTACAATATTCACGAGACGATGAAGCCACTAACAAAGTTGTTTCATTTAAGCGGAGGCAATTACATCTATTTCCATAAGCAGATTCTTAAATCAACAGGTGGATTCAGTGTTACATTCGCTGTTACCGGAGAGAGAGAGAGAGAGAGAGAGAGAGAGAGAGAGAGAGAGAGGACTGTTGAAAACGTTTGGCCGAAATTTAATTAAATGAAAATAACTTTAATCTGCGCAATGTTACTTATTTGGTCTGGCACTGATTGCAGAGTAAAAGAATTTTATACGTTTGCAACTGCTAAGAACAAATATAGTTCATCTTGGTAGTCAATCAATATCATATGTGATGCAGCCATTTCATCTGACATGAAGTGATATTTCTTTATGAATGTCTTTTATTTCAACGTTTTTGGGTCAGCTTACATACGTTTTCTATTTGTTAATCACCGCCGAAACTTTACATCGACCAATCGAGATTTTTAACCACCATCTACAGTCAATAGTCACGTTTAAAATGATACCAAATAGAAAAAGAAAAGATAAACGAGTGGATAAAAATTCAAACCATGGCTTCCCAACATGCTGTCTTTTTTAACTCTCTTTCAAAGGCCATTTATTCAAATCCTCTCGTTTCGACATTCTCTCTCTCACTCTTTGATAAGCGACAAAAGCACCTGTCCCAACCTATCGGGGAATCATTTCTCTCTCTCACTCTTACCCAGAGAGAGAGAGAGAGAGAGAGAGAGACGCAAAAATTACACTTAAAGCAATTCAAGTAAATGTATACTCTCTCTCTCTCTCTCTCTCTCTCTCTCTCTCTCTCTCTCATCTAATTCCATTTATTTCCATTCTGAAAGCTCTCAAGCCCTCTCGAAATTATCTGGGTTTCCCTCATTCCATATTCATTCGTACTTATACTTTTCCTGCAATTCCACTCCCCTCCCTCCCCCACCCCCAATTCTAAAGTGGATTCCACCCTCTCCGGCGGCACCATGTGCATTGTGACGGGACAAACTGGTCTCGCCTCTCAACAATGGATGCAAGCACGGAGCTTTCTTTCTCCACACCTCTATATCGTATTATTGCAATGAGTGAACTCAAGGCATTGTGTACATATATATTCAATTTTCTTTTTCTTTTATAGCGGAGGGGGAAAGACCTATTACCTATTCTAGTGGTGCAAGTCAAATCCATATCTATACGGTTATGCATATTTAGTAAAATTACATAAATGCACACATTATCTACACACACACACGCACACACACACACACACACACACATATATATATTATATATATATGACGAAACTTGAATAACAACAATCGTCATATATCAGATACGTCATATATATATATATATATATATAAACAACTTACAATTTTGGTTACAGAACAAATAAACAATGTTTGCTTGCTCTACATTCCGGCTTATCAAAAAGAGAGAAAGACGCCAGGGAGTATAAGGGAGTCCAGCCCTCATGGAGTGTATTGGGGAAAGGGAGGGGGGTTTAGAGAGGGAGCAATATGGGATGAGACAAACGTTGTTCTGATCCCTGACAGGGAAATCCAGCCAAGTAAAAATATGTTGACATCGAAAAGGCCATTATCAAAGTCAACAGTCAAAAGGTTTATTTTCTCTTCCCTACTATTTTTTGTTTTCCTTGTCCGTTCTATTTCGCCGTTTCATAATTTGACTTCTTTTGTAGCCGGCTAAGTCTTTCCTCGTGTCCTCTTGGCTCTAATACTACTCGGGGGTTCCATAGAGATATATGTTATGAGGTATTTCCAAAGATAATAATCTCCTGATAGAGATGAAAATATAATATTCTAATACAAATTTTCACACACGAACATGCACACAAACAACACACACACATCGGTCACAATTTTCCGATGTGAATATCATTACAATTCACCTAAAAAGAGAGCTCACAGAATTCCCATCTTTGATTTTCTACCGAAAGAAATGTCTCCAACACACACATACATACACGCCACACACCACACACACACACATATATATATATATATATATATATGTTTAATATATGCACACAAAAGAGAGAGAGAGAGAGAGAGAGAGAGAGAGAGAATTTGTATCATTTTCAAATAGTGAACACAGCTTTTCATTAGTAGGACACCTTTAATCTGCATTGACCTGCTACTACGTTAAACCTACAGTATATAACAAGTTTGTATTATCCCCTTCCAGCCCTGAAAAATTGCACAAATATATTAAATAACTAGATTGGGGATAGTGAAGATTAAAAATCGAAGAGAGAGAGAGAGAGAGAGAGAGAGAGAGAGAGAGAGATTCTCATTTCTCATCCATAATGACTTGCCTCTTATCTCACTGAACCAATGCAGACCTCTCTCTCTCTCTCTCTCCCCTCTCTCTCTCTCTCTCTCTCTCTCTCTCTCTCTCTCTTATACAAAACTCATTATCACATCTTCTCATTTTGCATAGTATGAAACGAGTAATGAAACGAGTGATGATGCTATATACTTATATGTAAATATGTATTTTTCCACAGATATCTATCTCTCTCTCTCTTTCTCTCTCTCTCTCTCTCCTCTCTCTCTCTCTCTCTCTCTCTCAAAATCTGTGGTCATATTTCCTCATTCTTGCATAGTATAAAACGATTAATGAAGCTATATACTTATACATTTACAGTTATGTATAATTTTTCCACATTCTCTCTCTCTCTCTCTCTCTCTCTCTCTCTCTCTCTCACACACACAGAATACATGGGTCATATTTCCTCATTATTACATAGTATAAAATGAGTAATAATGCCTTACACATACATTTACAGATACGTATAATCTCTCTCTCTCTCTCTCTCTCTCTCTCTCTCTCTCTCACATATGCACAGAACTTGGGGGTTATTGCCGTCAAAAGATATATAAATAGGATAATTAAGATCATCGTTTGTCAAACAAGAGACAAAGTCTAAAGCAAGATTAGGAAAGTCCAGCCAAAAAAAGCAAATAAATTCAAGTAAAGGACTAAGGACTTCTGATCCCTCCAGTTAGAACAACTGGTTAAGGACCGGAAGAGGTGGGGTTGTCTTCCTAAACTTATGTAAGATATAAGCGGTCGTGGAACGAAGTTCTGAACGCTGCTTAAAGTCTGGTGGAGTTGGCAGGAGAAAAATAACAGACATTTACCTACGTCGGAGCAAAGGCCGCATTGCAAAAGAAAAAAAAATCTCGTTCATTTACTTCTTTCTTCATACCACTCATTTGCTATTCAATCGCTAGCCTCGTTCAGCTGCCTGTTATTCATTATTTTGCTTATTCATCAGTTTGACATTCATTAACCATTTAAATTAAGCCGTATGTCTTCGTCGTCTATTCATTAGCTAGTTTGATCCGCATTACATTCGTGTGCTTCCTTGTTTCACACGCTCCCCTAATACTGCTTGTTTTATCACACAAGATGGAGTCATATGACATAAATAGTAATTATAAATGTTATTTGGAGTAGCTTGTTTACAAATCAGAAGAGAGTTAATTATCAAAAAAAAAATGCCAATGTTTGAATAAGTTTCGAAGTGAATGTTACAAAAATAACTGTTATTTACACAAAACGAAGTTAGAAAGGTAAAAACAATTCAAACTTATATTTATGTACTGGAAACCGGATGCTTTTACAATCATAGGTATCCTAGGAGACAATCGTATAACTGGTGATACTTGAAAGATAACACTAAGAGAGATTTATACAGGAGGCAATAATTGAGCTTACTCCATTAAACTTGAGTCAAGCTTGGTCGCTGATTGTAAATACACGAAAAAAATAAGAATGGAAGTTTAAAATTTCATGGCTGAAAATGCTAGTAAATGAGGTGCGAGGTATGACAGATTTATGGTGGCCTGATCATGTGGAGAGAATGGACGAGAAAAAAAGTGAATAATTTCTTGAAAGGAAGAAGGAAAGGTAAAATTTAAACAAGCTAGGTGCCAAGTATGTTCAAAAGGGAAATGACATCAAGGAACGCTATTGCAGTCGAATGGCACACTGTATTCAAGTGGTTCGGTGGTCCTATGATTAGTCTAAGGTACGCAAGTGA
The DNA here is from genome assembly GCF_036898095.1 of Palaemon carinicauda. Classification (NCBI taxonomy): domain Eukaryota; kingdom Metazoa; phylum Arthropoda; class Malacostraca; order Decapoda; family Palaemonidae; genus Palaemon; species Palaemon carinicauda. The sequence goes on along the minus strand of NC_090742.1, from coordinate 82,991,974 downwards.
CCAAATGATTGCATGATAAAGACATATAAGGAAATGCCTGGTTTCTCAGAAGACATTCCTTTATGGAGATAAACTTGTTTGTGCACACAATACACACTTTGAATGTATAATACACTCTCTCACGTACACACACACACACACACACACACACATATATATATATATATATATATATATATATATAAACTGTACTAACGTTTACCATGTTACATATTTATCACATGCAAATATCAATTTGCTTACTACATCAACCATTCCATAAAGCAAAATTCCCTTTCAATGAATCTAAGTTAACGTTGATGACTTGTTTATAACCCTTTTTTCCGTAGCCATTCTACACTGCATCATACTGCTAGCATATTTTTTATTTATTACTTTTTTTGACCGCATTACATTTACCAAATCCAAGTACATATGCCCTTTCAGGACACGAAAATTCTGATCATTTCGCACTATATTTTCCTTCCTTTCCTTTGAGATATGATATCATCCCCCAAGGAAAACGGCTGTCCTGGGTGGCTTATTTATCACTAAGTTCTTCCTCCTAGATGCAACACGGGGTATCATTCTTTCTCGAGTCTTTTTCCTCGGGATTGCCTTCGCCCAGAGGGGAAGGGAAGACCGAAGGCACTGCACACAGCTCTGCACCAGGATTAATATAAAGTATTCCAGTCAGTTTCTTGAATGCCCCAATGTTTCTTTATATCTCCGTTGATGTAAACACAGTAGAAAGAACTGGGGGAGCTGTGTAGGAGGAGGGACAGGTCCTCCACCTGGTGATATCTCCTGGGGGAAAGCACTGGTCCCTCCTCGGGGATATGATGGCCATTCCTCTCTATTCTTCTTTAGTTACAACTCTAAAATGGAATGGAATGAGACACGTACACGTTGGAAGATGAGACAGAAGAAAATAAAAAAATCATATATATACAATTAAGGGAATGGATGACGCCATACGGCGTGAGAGGGTGATGAAAGGAGAGAATTAAGGGGAAGAGGAGGGGAGGGGATAGGAGATAGCCAAGGAGGGGGATAACCAGTTGTAATTAATTGCACAATGTGATGAAGAGACGAAGGAAGGCGCACACCTACAACAACGGCCACCAGCTTTATTAATAGCGTCCTGATGAGTACCCAAGAAATTATTGCCCATTTGTGGTTATTTCCAGCCATTATCATTTTCTTCGGAAGTTCCATTCGTTACTCTTTTTTTTTATTATTATTCTTCGCAAAGGCAGAGGAAGTTTACGACCGATAGATTTTTTTCTGAAAGAAGGAGGAGGAGGAGGAGGAGGAGGAGGAGGAGGAGGAGGAGGAGGACTTTCCAGTGTCATTTTTCATGACTTTTCTCTACAGCCATTCATCTCTCTCCTTCGGTAAGCCATCCATCACTGTGTTCATTTCTAGGAATAAAAGGCTTTTTAAAATCGTTGTCGTCCTTGAACGTCTCTCCATTCTCGCCATTCTATTCATTAGACCGTCATTCTTCTTGACAAAAAACGCTCAAAGCTATACCCATAGGCTACTGCCTCTTACTTAAACAAACATTTAGTCAGACTTTCATTTCTACAAATAAGTGTTCAATTCTTTTAGCTTAAACTACTTGTGACAGATTAATTTTCTGATTCAATTCCCTTGGATTGTAAAATGTTTTCTGTGACTTATGGTCGCTGCATGTTTTTTGTTCTATCTTTATCAATTTTTCTAAATGTTCCAGAATTACTTTGCCTATATTCCCGAAGATTGCATTTCATAATCTATGTTCCATAGAACTGCGATTTCATCACATGTTTATACCTTCATATATCTTAATTCAAACAAAGAGCAGATACTCTGACCTGACCGGTTGAATCTATACCCATCTAGAGCCGTATTGAAAGCCTTTTAAAATTCTTTAACGCTTCCATGCATTATTTCTCGTTTCCCGGTGATGTTCGGTTTATGCAAACGATTTACACCAAACCCGATTTAAAAGTTTCCCAGAGTAAAAGAGTTCAATATCCAAAGACTACTTTTTCGTTTTCCTTTCTTTTTTACCCAGCATGCTAAAGTGCAATTCACTCAAAGGAGAGAGAGAGAGAGAGAGAGAGAGAGAGAGAGAGAGAGAGAGAGAGAGAGAGAGAGAATGATTGGAAAAAACAATCTGAAGTATGATATAAGATATAAAAAGAGGGAGAGGACTATATGTTTAATAAGAAAACCGAGAGAGAGAGAGAGAGAGAGAGAGAGAGAGAGAGAGAGAGAGAGAGAGAGAGAATGATTAAAAAAAACAATCTGAAGTATGATATAAAAGATATAAAGAGGGAGAGGACTATATGTTTAATAAGAAAACAGAGAGAGAGAGAGAGAGAGAGAGAGAGAGAGAGAGAGAGAGAATCAATCTACATCACCACTACCACCGCCTCCGCCGCCGTCGCCGCCAACCGTGGCGGCCGCGAGAACAAACAAATGATCATTGTTACTCTCTGTCGTTGATCCATTTGATACATCCAGCTTCCCATTCGCGCCGACTGCTTTTTAAGGCCTCTAGAAATCTTTTTACTCAAACTGGGAATTGGAGAGTAAACACATGCTCCTGATGCTGTTTGTATTCCCCTCACCCTTCTCCCCTCTCCCCCTCCTTTACTCTCACAGCATAAGTGCTCCCCCTTCCCCCACATAAAAGTGGCTTCTTCCAATTCTCTTCCCATGCGTTCTTTTCTCGTCTGTTAGTTTCCTCCAAAATATATCACGCATCAGGCTATGATCTTGCAATGTTCTAGAAGTGTCTAATCACCTCACATCCTCTATGTCAATTTTCGTTTTAGAAACTATTTTTATAATGATACACATAAATAAAGAAAATATATTTGAGGTCGAAGTTCGGTTAAAGTCATACAGCCTTCGTTCAGAAATGCTTCAAAATAAATCCATAATATCCTAGAAGACATTCATTTACAACACCCACCGTAGTATCACGTGATGAAGAAGTAGCTTCGTTCAAGGCCAATAAAATGTTATTACATATATCTTTCATGAATCTATACAACGATTTGGAAATAAGTATTTTCAATAATTATTCAAGGGTAAATAAAAAATAGAAAACAAATACTTCATATATTTCAAAAACGGATTTAAAACTGTCTGCTGACTCGGTCTTGCTTTGGCATATTCAGATAGAGCCATCCACATATAATGTTCCCTACTTTAATGAAAATACAAAAGAACCAACAACCCGCACAAATACTGTCACAACACGTAAAGAAATACGCTACTTAAATTCAATGTAATTTTACAAATTCACACATTTACTGTTCCCAGAATGACCCCCTTTACTGAGGTCTACCCTCCAACCCTTTCGCTGTTAACGACGACCTAACTTGAGGAAGCGATGCACATTGAGCGCTTGCCATTCCACAAGGACCATACAAGTAGGAGGTGCTAACAAGAACTCAAATTCCCCCGAAACGAGCCCCATACCCCAACTCCTCTTCAGAGAATCCCAGAACGAACCCCCCCCCCCCCTCCCCCCTTTACCACCTTCTCGAATCCCGTTCATAAAAGCTGCTGAGAAAGTTGGTTTGTGTTTAGAGATTCCGTCTATCGCAAACGTTACCGGGAAATTGTTCCCATTAATTTCAGTAGTCGCCTTGTCCATATTCCTTAATGGAATATACGTTATATTATTTGTTTGTTTTTCAATTCATGGAATCTCTTGGGTCTCGGGTTTTCTACTAATCAGGTGTTCTTGTGACCTTAGTGTTATGAATGCCATCCGTCCTTTTTTACGTCTTAGATTTTCCTTATTCTGTTTCTAACAGGGACGAGTGACAAAACCTGTCAATTAACCCAGAGTTTTCAGACGATTAAAGGAAAGTAGGAGGGGATTCCAGTGCACAAATACGATAGCCTCTATACATGCATAAGAAGTCTTCATTTTAAAAGAATCATGACTAACAGAATATTCGAACTCCGAAATAAATCTGATCGTTAATTAGCCTACTCTTGGTATAATTTAATATGACCTTTATATATATATATATATATATATATGGGGAGAGAGAGAGAGAGAGAGAGAGAGAGAGAGAGAGAGAGAGAGAGGGGGGTACTAGTTAATTTAATGGCATACTCAAAAATATATTCACAAGCTATCTACCCCTATCTCATAGGCACTACAAGAATAAATTACTAAAAACGAATGAAAAATGAAAGTCAATAACTCAATGGCCGTGTCATAGGACATGCGTTCGCAGTCTGCTTTTGGATGCCTCCTCTTCCAACTCCTCCTCCGGGATGAGGGGGGAGGGGGACCTAACACCACTCCCTCCACTCCTTCTCTCCCTTATATAGTTCCTGCTTCCCTCGATGGCAGTTTTCAGGGGAAGTGTCCTTTGATGTGAAGCCTGCTGGTGGGGGTAAATTAATGATCTTCATCTGTGATGGAGGGGCAGGGGGTATGGGACGAGGAGAAGGGGGAAGTCTGGAAGGGTGGGTTCTTTCAGGAAAGGGGTCCAAGACAGGCCGGAAGGGGTAGGAAGGGGGGCTGAGCTCCAATCATACAGCTACTTGCATCCACCGCTATCACTCCCCACCCCCCTCCCCATTCACCCAGGCATTCATTTACCAGAAGAGAAAAGGGAATAACGGCAATGGAAGCTCATGCTTGTTCACTTTTTAATTTTTCAGTTCCAGTCTTTTGTGCTAAGTTCCAAAGGCAGCGAAAGCAAAATATATTATGCCTGGAGGAAGCTACGCGGTCATAATAACGAAAACTTACATACTTTTATTTAAAGAACCATTAGATTAGACAGAACAAGCAAAAACAGATATTCCCTGTTTATTCACGATTTCGTCGAGACGAACTGAACAAGGATGATAATAAATTTCGTTTGGCGATCAACTTAACTTCACAAACCTATGTCAACGATAAAACAAATCGCAGAACGTTGTGTTAACTTTCTACAAGAATATATCTTACTTTATCATCAGAAATAACAAGATTACCTCTAGTAACCCTCGTACGGCAAAAAAAGCTCATTTACACGTGATGATGTAACATGGTAATGGTAATAAAAAATCATGCAACATTTTTCTTACATACATACACACATACATACATATATATACAAAATATATATATATATATATATATATATATATATATATATATATATATATATATATATATTATAGATACATATACAGTATATATGTGTATATATATACATATATATATATATATATATATATATATATATATATGGATAAATTTCAACACAACATCGTGTTCAAATAGAAATAAATTTCTACCTCATACTTGGGATCGAACGCTAGCCCCTTCTAATGATATATATATATATATATAGTCAATTACACATGAAAAGAAAAGCTTCTCTTAAATTCTGGACACCTTTTCAATTTTATGATATAATAAAAATAAACACGGGTGCCATATCCGCTCCATCAATTTCTAACAATTGCACAACTCTGCTTATATTGAACATTTTTTTGTATGAGTTTATAAACAATCAAGATGTCTTACAGAGTCGTGTACATAAACACCCGAGGCAATCAAAACGATTAAACTTAGATGACTCAACACATCCCCAATCAAAGGTCGAATTCAAGTTAGGTGAATGTAACAAAACCATGTTAAACAGAAAACCATGTTCAAAATCTGAACTTGATAACACAAGAACCCAAGAATACGCATCGGGACACTTCCCTCGTTATAAATAGTTTGCTTCAATCCTGGCAACGTGCTGAGATGGTTCAAATTCAACAGAATTTCAACCATTTTCAACCCCTATGTAAACTTACCCTATCCTCCCCCACGCAAGGGGTAAAATAATGAAAAACGAGAATGGCATTGTATCTCTTTTCCATTTCCTTCTCTCTTTCGATATTTCTTTTTGATATTGTACTTTGCTTTTCCTTTTTCTGTCCAGCATTTTGAATGGATGGGGACTGACATCGAAAAGATTTTGAAAATGCGAAGAACGCTGCATGCATATTTCTACTTGAACTATTATATCGAAGCTTTCGTTCTATCTGTTTCTCTTCTTGTATAAATGAGCGCACACACATACACACAAATGCACGTGCATACACATTAACACCAACAAATGCGCACCCCATCTACGTACACACGCACACATTTTACATATATATATATATATATATATATATATATATACATATATATATATATACATATATATATATATATATATATGTGTGTATATATATATATATATGTGTATATATATATACATATATATGTATATATATATATATATATATATATATGTATATATGTATATATATATATATATATGTGTGTGTGTGTGTATGAGAGTGTGTACATAAATAAAACCAACAAACTATTCAACTTTCATTTAATAAACAGACAGACAAAGAGACAAGTAGTAGAGGCAAGAGTAACTTCTGAATATTACTACATAATAGAAATAATAAATATTTTCATATCAAGGAACCCACGTCTCTCACAAAGGGGCAGAATACGACCATGTGTATGTCAATCAGTGTGGATGTGTGCGCTTCTGCTGTGGAGCGGGGTCATGGTAGATGACTCCAGTGCCGCAGTGAAAGCTTAATTCCACAAAGCCATCAGCGCTGTTACTCTATGCCCTCCTCTCCCACGAGTTAGGTCATTCGAACGGTGGTGCTGCTGCTAGTGGTGGTGGTCACGATGGAAATTTCGATGATATTCGCTAGTTTCGGCCGAGTCTTTTTTTTATTCTTTTTTCTAGGAACAATTCGCTTGTTCGAGTTAGAAATGTAATTAGGAGAATTTACTATGTGAATATAATGTTGAATAATAAATAAAAGTATGTAAATATAATGTTAAACAATAAATATAACTGTAAATATAATGTTAAAAATAAATATAACTATGTAAATATAATGTTAAATAATAAATATACCTATATAAATTTAATGGTAATTAATAACTATAATTATTTAACAATGTTATATAATAAAAATAGTTATGTAAATATAATTTTATATAATATAAAACTTAATACTAAGAAAAATGTACCTTTATATAGATAATGTTGTGGTTGAAACCACCTTTTACACCATTTTTACTAATACCTCACTTTCCAAACTATTTTCCCTACCATGGTTAGTTAGCTAACCTTTCACACTCTTCTTTCACCCATCTTTCAATTCAGATAAAAAAAAAAATGGTAGTTTGTATGGCTCTGTGATTTTTACAGGAATGTAATGGAGTGGTTATCCTAATTTTTTTTCTGAATTACCAAGTCCTTAATGTACTTCTTTTATATGATGCAATTTCCTTCCTTCATATTTACCGATTACAGGAGAACAAATTCAAGTCACAATCACACACTAGGCAATTTATTAAGACGCGCAAAAGGACAGACATTGCTCTTTCTAAAAGTTCGGTTAAATGACGATCTTTCGGTAAATTCAATCAAGGCAAACAAGACAAACTACGCACCACGAATTACATCACAGTAAACAGGTTTTATTAAGGCTCATTCCAAGTACGGTAAATCTAAACAGGTCATATACAGATGATGAATACTGTTATGTGATTTCCGAGAGAGAGAGAGAGAGAGAGAGAGAGAGAGAGAGAGAGAGAGAGAGAGAGAGAGAGAATAATTTCATTAGAATTGTTAGCTAATCGTGACAAACTATTTTATCTATATCCGTTCTGGTGCAAACCATCTAACTTCTTCGTAGGCTCTCTCTCGAAGAAGTTAGATGGTTTGCACCAGAACGGATATAGATAAAATAGTTTGTCACGATTAGCTAACAATTCTAATGAAATTATTCTCTCTCTCTCTCTCTCTCTCTCTCTCTCTCTCTCTCTCTCTCTCTCTCAGCCTTCAATGCAATCTACAACATCCTTTTTCAACATCACAACCACTACTTCCGCCAAATTCATCACCTACTTTAAACCCCACATAAAACCCTACCACCCACTCCATGGTTTCCTGATCGTATTCCCCTTATTCTCCCAATGAACTAATACCACAACGCCTCTCTCAATCTCTATTCCTCTCTTATCATCAACCAGAGAGAGAGAGAGAAAGTCAGGATGGATGGATGGGAGACGAACTCACAACCATGAAGACAATTATGGGTAAAGCAACCCCCCCCCCCCCTTTCCACACCCACACACACACACCTCCAACCAACCCTCAGAACAAATCTTAATGAAGAATTTATGGTGTCGTCGCCTGTGAATTACATGATTCATACCTTCTAACACACACTTTTTGGCTTCACCTCAAGCAAAAACAACAACCACAACAAAAACATCTAAGAACACAAATAAGGACTTGAGGGTTTAAGGCTCCAAAATGTGACTTTTTCCACAACAAACATGAAAGTTTATATATACATACATATACAAACATATATAACAATCACACACACACACACACACACACACACATATATATATATATATATATATATATATATATATATATATCACGATTTTCTTCACGATTTTAACACAAATACTTAAAAGAGGAAGCCATTCATTACAGTATATTGCAGATTAATGTGAACGAAGACTAGAACCTGTAATAATACCATTACAACCGTAACGAGGAATTGTAAAAAAATCACTACCTCATCATCACCACCATCATCTTCACCATCAGGTAAAGCCACGTTCATTTTCACAAATTCCTTGTGCGGTTATAAGTTCTCTTAAAAAAGATGGCTTTCCTTAAGGAAAACTAAAACCTTTCCCCTTCTTGTATCATTTCTCCCCAAGGAACTTTCCCAAATTCGTCGATAAATTATGAAAGAAGTTTTAATGGGCGTTATTTCGTTCCCAACCTATGTCTGCAGTGTTGCTGAATTAGGCGAAATTCGCCTTTCCCATGAAGACGGCTTTTCAAGCCCATGGCGTTTCGTGGATGTAGATCTAATCATTATTGATGTAAGCTCTTCATTAATATTATCTATTAAGTTACAACCCTAGTTGGAAATGCAGGATGTTATAAGCCCAAAGGCTCCAACAGGAAAAAGAACACTGTGAGAAAAGGAAATAAATATACTACATGATAAGTAATGAACATTTAAAATATCTTAAGAACAGTAACATTAAAATAAATCTTTCATATATAAACTAAAAAAAAACGTCAAAAACACGATGAAGAGAAATAAGATAGAATGGTGTGCCCGAGCGTACCCTCAAGCAAGTGAATTCTACTCAAAGACAGTGGAAGACCATGGAACAGTCTGGCACTACCCAAGACTAGAGAATATTGGTTTGATTTTGGAGTGTCCTCCTAAAAGAGCTGCAGACCATAGATAAACAGCCTCTTCTACACTTACCAAGAGGAATGTAGCCACTGAACAAGTACAGAGCGCAGGATTGCTTGGTAATCTCAAGTGTTGTTAGGTATATGAATGTGGAAAGAATAGGCCAGACTATTCAGTGTATTGTAGGCAAACGAAAAAAAGAGCCGTAACCAGTGAGGGATCCAAAGTAGTACTGTATGGATGGTTAAATGACCCAATAACTATCAAGCGGTAATATCTCAACTGGTTGCTGGTGCCCTGGCCAACCTACAACCTACTATCCATTATTATCATTATTATTATTATTATTATTATTATTATTATTATTGCAGTTATTTGAATATTAACATATTCACAGTATCTACCTTGAAACGGGCATTCAAAATGTGGAAGCATTGAAGTTCAGCTAAATGAATACGCATAAAAAATTCTGTTATCTAGGTATTAAGTCACAAATAGGAAAAAAAAACTTTATCTGGACTTTTTTTCGAATTGTCAGGATAATTTCCTATTACTCAGAGATATGTTAATAGGCACACATTAGCTGTTACTTCATAGCGAAGGTCTCTCAATCAGCTAACTCTCCCTCTTTCCATTCTACGTTCTCCCCCATGAGAAAAAAAAGGCGTGAAAAAGAGTCCCCTTCCTAATTGTCTCTACCGTTGTGGTGTATATTAATCATCCATTACTGTCCAATAAAAGGCAAAGCACCTTAGAGAGCCGAATATTGATAATGGGCCTCGCACCAAAAGGGGTGAAGAAGGAGGGGGGGGGGGGGGAATTGGGTTGGGGGAGGAAAACGAGTCGCATGCCAGTGTGGTGGAATTTTAACGGCATTTTTAATTTATTGCTTTCTGTCCTCCCCACATCTCAATCATCGACGTCCAACACCCATAGAAGCTCTCTTCTTAAGGCAATTCTTCTCATAACGATGATTCTTTTCATGTTGAATGTTTTCACTCGATTCTTCTTTCATATTTAAAATTTTCTCTTAGTGTAGGGATGATTCTCACTATATTGTTATCTCATAGTGGCAGTTTGTACATTTGCTATAATTCTAACTCCATTTATTCTTAAAGTAATAATTTAATTAGACTTTTCTAATGCAAGAGATTACTTAATGATGACCACTCTTGTTTGTTATTCTCTTATAAAGGAGAATCGTCTTGATTTCATGCACATCAGTAAATTCTATTTTCAATAATTCTAAATAACAAAGCTTCTTTTTGTGGCAGATCTCTTGAAACTGACCACAAACATCATCTAAAGAAGATTCTCTTCAACTTTAAATATTCGTTTTTAGAGCACACACACACACACACACACACATATATATATATATATATATATATATATATATATATATATATATATACATTACTTAAAAATGCACCCTTATCACAATGTAATTAAATTGGTACCTTAAAACTACTGGATGCTGCTGGGCATTCTTGATTGTTAAACTGACGTCAGAACACAAAAGGTTAAAGACGCCTTTGTAATGTTTATCAGCAAAACTCCTCTCTCTCTCTCTCTCTCTCTCTCTCTCTCTCTCTCTCTCTCTCTCTCTCTCTCTCTCTCTCACACGTTTGAGCTAACTATTAATTGAGCATATACACCATAATCCTTATCCTTATAACGAAAATAATCTAAATTGACAAGAACATTCAACTAAACAAATAGCAAATACTACCAAATTTGAAACCCTAAATTCAATAGAACAAAAATGTGAAAAACCTGTTTTTACCAAAAAATACGTTAATGTATTTGATACAATTTTCCGAGATCCAGCAATATGAACAAACGTGGTTATTCAATTAAAGCGCTCATTCCAATTCGCGGGTCTATATCCCATAAAAAAGGATAACTTTAGAAAATATCGTTAAAAATCCTATATAAAACGGCAACAAGATTTAATCCTGAATGCACACACGTTTATCTATCAATTTATTTTAAAAGCCTCTGTGTATTTGATTTCTGACAAAAAAAAATAAATAAATAAACGATCATAAAAAGACCACATAAGGTATTTCAAAAGGTTAAGTGAATATGTGCGTGTATTTTTGCGAGTGTGTGGGATTGAAAAAAAAATAAAATTGAACAAAAAAGACCACATGAGGTATTTCAAAAGGTTAAAAATGTTTAGGTGTGTGATTAAAGAAAATACAACGAAGAGAAACGCATAGGGTTGCGCATAATGCTAAAAATAATATATATATAAAAAAAAGACAAATTAGAAACCAGCGGAACTTACTCGCGAGGCAAATACATTCACCTAAAATTATCAAATAAATCACGTACATTATAAAAGGAATAAAACAGAATGATCTAGCGGGAATAAAGTGAAAACTATTGGATGGAACGGGTCTTATATCTCTCTAGGATGCCCCAGAAACCCAGGAGTAAAATTCCAATTACGCACGCTATGGGAAAAATGACACAATAAAGTATAGAGAGAGAGAGAGAGAGAGAGAGAGAGAGAGAGAGAGAGAGAGAGAGAGAGAGAGAGAGAGAGAGACCCAGGGGAAATACAAATTTATACTCGCTCTGGATAAACAGCTCGCAGCTCTACCAAATAAATAAGCTATTAGGCACTCCACCAATAAATTCCTTTAGCAGACACATCCCAGGCTTTCCTCCATCCTACAAACCAACCACTCCCCCGTCCCTGTCCTCTTCATTACGACTATAATCCTTACAGCCCGACGCTGCAAGACCTAATTTCGGAGAGACACGGACGCGCCCTCCTCAGGCGGGAAGAAATACTCCCGATCGCTTCGTAAGGATGTGGTCTCGTACGAAACGAAGCATCCCGCGGAGCAGGTGGCGGTTGGCGTTAACGTAATCCAAAAGATGATGTCGGATAAAAAACCTTAATTGTTTATTCCCAGGGTAAGCGTATACAACCGTAGCTCCACTGTCTCGATACGGTCAGCAAACTCAGGCATAGTCTGAATATTCTTTTGTTTGAACTTATTTTCTTATTATAAAAGGAAGAGGGATAAATGCCTAACTTACACATTCTTGGTACATTTTATTTGACACCTACTTTGCAAATGGAAGATAAGCCTCACAACGTTTTACATACCGCAAATAAAGGAGTAAATAATTCAATAAATACACAAAAGCAAAAAACAGGACAGGAGGGTGAATATTTCCCTACATTATATGGTTCTTTTTAACGCACGACAAAGAACACAACGAACAAGAACACACATAAGTAAAGGAAATGCTACAGATTTACACTAATGCATGTAGTACTTTAGATAGAATTTCCAAACGATCAGTGAGCTTAAATTCTTAATGTAGGGAGCAATAGATAAAGGGAAAGTGAAGCTTTAACTTCTTAATCTCTATTCCAACTCTTCATTCCCGGTTCTACAATAGTTTGGTCCTCATATCAAGCTCCAGGAACTCTGGACGTTGTTTCAAATATCATACATAAAACAAGCAGAGTAGAAATGTTAACTTTTGTATCTACACTACTGTTACTACAAATCCATTGAGACGTCCCTGAATACAAATTTATAATTATAATTTCCTCACATGAAAAATGGACACTTCTTTACTTTTCTCGCATCGCTGTATTCTTTTAGTTAAAATTAAGAGAATCGTTTAACTGATCGCAACGTTTTTACCTTCTGTTTTGAGTTTTAATATCTTTATAATTATTTCCTCCAGACACAATTGTCATCTATTAGGAAACTTGAGAATAAATAGACTTCGGTTAATCTAAGATTCTACACAACAGTAAGCCATGAAGTCTGATCCACCTCTCAACCTACGTCACATAGTAAAATTCTAAACTTTCAAAGCTCAAAAAGTGAATAATAAACATATGGAAGATCCGATGTAAATGCGTAGATTTCTTGCTTTGGAGGTTTAAAGGTCACTCATGAATGGCAGAGCAATACCCTAGACTCCCTACCCTAGAGACAACAATGCCCTAGAGACTGGCCATATGATCAGTACCCAGGTCCCCTCGCCAACCAAGCTAGGACCTGGGAGGGCCTGGCACTGGCTATTGATTACTTTTGCCGTACTCGTAATATTCTTAATGTAACTTACAATTCAACGTAAAATCGCTCTTTAGCTCAGATGGCTATAAAAGGTGACCATTCTAATCCAATCAGTACGAATATTTAATTTACCTTTTGTGGAATAGGAACGTCTTTAGTTAGCCATGATGTTAGTTCGTACGGTTTAGAGGGATTTTAAGTTTAAAAGTGCCATACGCTACTGCCATAAGTTTCTAATAATAATAATCAACTGCAGAAACTGAACTGCTGTGAAAAATGCAGTTCAGTTTCTGCAGTTGATTATTATTATTAGAAACTTATGGCAGTAGCGTATGGCACTTTTAAACTTAAAATCCCCCTAAACCGTACGAACTAACATCATAAAATCCTTGAGAAATCTTTTGATGTCCGCAACAGCTAACAAAAATCTAATCAGTCTAAACTTTAATATCTATTTCAGTTGGTCTATTCAAATATTTTCCTTCTAACTAAATTTTTATTTTCCCCAATAATTATTTCAAAGTTTTTATACATTCCTTTCTTGTTGAGATACTACTGAATATGAAAATCATTTATAATCTGTTTCCAATTTTTTAAAGCATATCTGTCAAAAGTGTCTGCTCTCAGGGCTGAATCAGGCCAGGAAAGTTTATACACAAGTATGTAGTTTGTAAATATGTATGTGTAAATAAAGACGATTAAGAAACGGCAATAAAAACGAGAGATTACACCACCCAACACGTAAATAACCCCCGCTTTATGTATTTATCCCTTTTCCCGAGAATCTTAATGAGCTGTTTCCGCAAGGAGATAATTACTTCAAGCATCTGATAAATAGACGGAACAAGGAAAGATGAAGGAAAAAAAGACACGACAGAGTGAAAACAAAGGAGAGAGAGAGAGAGAGAGAGAGAGAGAGAGAGAGAGAGAGAGAGAGAGCGTATAAAGAAGAGGTGGAGTCAAGGGGTGGACCAGCAGGTGTGCCTCCAAAATGTAACGCCTCCAACAAGAATAAATTCCTCGGTAATAATCATACTTATTTCCCAGGAGAAAAGAAAACATCTCCCCTGTAATTAATAACGTCAAGCGTTCTAAACACGACAAAACGACACTTTTTAGAATTAATTATCCATAAAGACAGAAAACACGCAGGGAAGATACCAGTCAAAGAGACGAGGTAATTACAAGGACCATTTAACACAGAAGGAGATTGCTCTTGCTTCCGGCGACCCTTACAACTGAAGCAAAAGCTGAAAAAGGTCAAATAAGCGACTTCCGAACGTAATGATCAAATGCAAATAAATCTGAAAACAAATGAGACATTCTAATGAACATTAGGGTATTCTAAGACGACAAGAAAAAATGCTGATGTCGCAGACTGCAGTGCCATGTAATTAGAATCTGCAGCATTTCAATAAATAGGCGAGAGTTAATCAGATACTCTTTTTTATCTAGAAAGCATTAACAGAAAATAGACTAGAGAATATATTCTATGCAGTGAAGAAATGAATAAAACAAATCGACAAACACCTAGCACTTGCGAAGATCAAGGAAAGATGTCAAAGTAACAAACTCAGAAAAAGGTCAAACGTCACCATAACATTCCTGATGGAGAGAGTCCCCTGGGGAATTTTGAATATTACAAAATGTTTTTTCTTCAACCACTGCTATCGAAATATAGCTTGTATGTGTGCGCGTGTGTGTGTGGGAGGGGGAGCGTGTAAGGGTGCCGAAGTAAAGAAAAAGTAAATAGACTTTTATGCCATTCACACCTTTCAAAAAGAACGAGAATCCTTTTCGAATTCTGCCTTTGGCTTCGCAAACAAACTCTCCCTCTATTCCAAACACCTCAACCCTCCCAATCCTAACCTCCGAGAGGCTTCTCTCTCTCTCTCTCTCTCTCTCTCTCTCTCACTAGGTTTCCTGGAGAGAGAGAGAGAGAGAGAGAGAGAGAGAGAGAGAGAGAGAGAGAGAGAGAGAGAGAGAGAATACTCCAGGACCCCTTTTTGGCCAAAACATAATTGCATTCCAAAACGAGTCTCGCATTCCCGGGCGCCTTCACCCTCTCTCGACTCATCCCTTCCAAGAATTATATACCAATTACTTCTCAACTATTAGCTTACTAAACCGTTATTAGGGTACATTACAGCTACTCCTCCTTATTAGCCTTACACACGTCACGAACAACAGACTCAAAGATGAATTAAAATGAATAAATACCGGATGATATTGTGTCGTTAATTAACTAAAAAGGAAAAGAAAATATATAGTTATAGCAATAATGAAGAGCATAGTCTCTCTCTCTCTCTCTCTCTCTCTCTCTCTCTCTCTCTCTCTCTCTCTCTAATCCAGCACTATAACCAAGCCCATTATATCCGTCCGTATGTTCTTTCATTACTCCATTTCTTCCTTCATTCAAGTTAGCAATATCGATATTTAGTGACAAATTAAAACTATCTAATTAAAATTATCTATCATAACTCAAAGATTCTTTAAAAGTAATCATAGAAAAATATCAACGGCAATTAAGGAGATCGTTTAACTGCTTGAGAAACGATTTTTCATACCCTGAAAATATGTCACTAAAAACAAAAACTAAGTCAGATCCGTCCTGCAAACATGCATTCCCTCCACTTATAAAAACCTGCAATCCTATTAAGACGCATTTCAAAACAGGCTACACCTCCCATCCATTTCCACATGGCCCTCCCTAATGATGGATGTCTTCGTTTTCGGCCCTTCGCGAAAATAGCCCGCATTAACTTGGGTTGTTAGCGGAGACGGATGACGCCAGTCGACAGCAACTGAAAGCAAACCACTATAAACATGCAGGCAAAGACGTATGACGTTCGTTTCCGGCAACGTCAAGACCGATGACGAATGTTTTTAAGATATCTCGTACTCGAATGATCGGTTTGGTATGGCCAAGGACATGCACTTGGGACATTTATTCATATAAAATCCTCTTCTTCATCCTGATATGAATTTGGGATTATCAAGGTATTACCAACATGCTTGTTTTGTGTGAATGAAGAGGGAGAAAGAAAGAGAACTGGGTTTAATGAAAAAAACTTATTCTGAAGAAAGCCCTTTATCCAACAGTTATTTTGCCACTGACGATAATAGTGAATTTAGATTATGGCATTTCTAATTTAATCCCTTCCCAATAATTAAAATCATTCTTAAACTGCTTAAAATTATATACAACAGGAACAATGGTTTTACTATGAAAACCTCGAAGTATGAAACACTTTAAAGAACAAAAATTTCAAATGTTAGTTCCTTTACGTTTTGTTAACGCAGTCTAGAATGTCTTGCTTTTTTTTTTTTTTTTTTTTTTTTACATGAACCCCGGAAAAGAAGTAACAATCACGGGTGGAGGATGTTATGAAAGAATAAACTCTGTTTTTCTATGTAGCATAACAAAAGGAGTTTTGAAGCACATAACAAAGTAGAGTATAAAAAAAAAGCATATAACCCAACTTACACATTTCAATGAAAAAACAAACTGTTGAAAGAACACCTTTGTGACTACATCCCCAAGCTATATAACAGAACCACCCAAGTTGATGAGACCGGAAATGAAACTAACAGTGTTCAACAGAGAAGTCGTATGTCAAAACGAAATCTTTCTTAAACAGTAAAAACAATAAGAAAGTCGTTTAAAACACTCAAGAGAGCTACGAAGGCGTTCTCTTAAAATCCATAAGCCCATGTGGCTTATGCCACGACCCCTTTGATAGGAAGGGAAGGGGCCATACAATGTCTAATTCAAAAAGAGGAAACCCTTTAACAATATCGTCACTGTACCAGGATGGGGCGAAGGGAAAGAAATCAGGTCAATGAGTCAGAGGAGAGAGTGAACGAAAAGATCAGGAAGAGGATAGGATGGTGATGAGGATGAAGAGGGGATTGATGACATGAACAACGTAAGGAGGAGGAGTAGGACGGCGATAGTGAAGCAGAACTGAGAGGGAAAAATAACGAGCAGCAGAGTAAAAAGAAGGAAGAAATAATGAAGAACAAATGATATCTAAAACAGTAAAATATATGTATTGAGAAAATTATGATGATGAGAAGAATAGGAAATGAGAAATGAGTGGATGCAAGGAAGTGGGAGAGGCAGAAGAAGAGGGAAGAGGGAGAGACAGAAGAAGAAAGGAGAAGAAATTAGTAGATGCAAGGAAGAGGGAGAGGCGAGGCAGAAGAGGAAGAAGAAATAAGTGGATGTAAGGAACTGGGAGAGGCAGACTAAATAACACTACTTGTAGAAGAGATCTACAGTATACCAGACAGTTCGTTTCTCGAAATGATGGAGAGCAAAGTTGTTCAGTGTCATCGAAAGACCACCACTGATTCTCTCTGGGTGTTGAGATATTGGGGAGAGAAAATATATCAGTTCTATTCCTATTATTTCCCTACATAGATAAGTTCTATTCTATTATATTCTAAGGTTAGAAGAGACTCTTTAGCAGTGGCAAGCGGCTCATCTAGGAGAAGGACACTACGTAATCAAACCCTTGTTCTCTAGTCTTGGGTAGTGCAATAGCTCTATACCGTGGTCTTCCACTGTCTTGGGGTAGAGTTCTCTTGCGCCAGGGTACAATCGGGCACACTATTCTATTTTATGTCTCTTCCTCTTGTTATTTCTAAGTTTTCTAGTTTATATATGATAGATTTATTTTAAAGTTATTAATCTTAAAGTTCTCTTGTAGTATATTTCCTTTCCTCTCTCAACTATTTTCCCTGTTGGATCCCTTGAGCTTATAGCACCCTCCTTTTCCAAATAGGGTTGTAGCTTAGTAAGTAATAATAATAATATCTTCTTACATAGATCAGTTCTATTCTATTCTACTATTTGTTTAAACAGATCAGTTCTATTATACTATTTGTTTAAACAGATCAGTTCTGTTCTACTATTTGTTTACTAAGATCATTTCTAGTTAACTAGTAGATTAGCTGTAAACTACTATTTCCTTACATAGATAAGTTATGCTCTATTATATGCTTACATCCATATGACCCTAATTTTCATATGGACCAATCCTACAAGGTTATTAACTTAAGAACGCTTCTAAGGAAACAAAGGTCTATGTGTAAAAAAATTAGAGAAAAAGAATAGTGGGGCTATTTATGAAGAGAGAAAAATATAAGGCCTATTTGTGAATAAAAGAGAATAGAAGGGTCATTTATGAAGAAAAAAAAATAGAAAAAGAATAGAACGCCTATCTGTGAGAAGAAAATGACTAGGCCTACTTGTGAAAAGAACATTAGTAGACAAAATAGGACCCCTTTTTAAAAGAAAATACCTATTTTCTAGATTGAATATACAAAGTCTATTTCCGAAGAGAGAAAACTAGAAAGTCCGTTTTCAGAAGAAAATAGAAGACCCCTTCTGAGAGAGAGAGAGAGAGAGAGAGAGAGAGAGAGAGAGAGAGAGAGAGAGAGAGAGAGAGAGAGAGAGAGGTCAATTTCAGA